>NW_026725693.1:0-54454 GCF_029784015.1 Lycium ferocissimum
CTTCTCTCCAATGCTCACGTTTCTACCTTCAAGAAATTCGTGCCACAATTAGATAATCAAAGACATACTTATGCTTAACTAAGGCTAATGAAAATCGGTTAACATTTTCCTTTATTTCGATAACTTCCTCCACATAATAATAATAATGATGATAATAATAATTCCCAATATCACAACAAAAACCACCATATCTTAATCCACAATTTCATCAAGCCAGACATTATCAATCCCAACATTCTCTATCACTCCTTCATAAACCTAGCTATGGCACTATCTGTGTCCATCCTTATACAATGCCTCTACAACATCTTTACCACCATTCATAGAAAGATTGCACTCATTACATATCAAGAACTATGATTCAAGTCAAGTCATGATTAAAAAAAATATATCTTTATTTTCATACTTGCACCTCATGTTCCCTTTTTCTCCATAATTCAAGTCTTTTAACCCTTCAATAGTTTAAATAACATGGAAGAATCATAAAACTTACCTTAATCACTTGGAAATAAGCCTTGAGTTACTCCACTCCATTAGAATGAAATCCTCCACTTGCATGCCAAAGAAATTTTACCATTCACAAACCCTAATAGGCTTCCTAGTATATGAATCCCTTAATTCTTGGCTTTGATATTGGCTTTTTGGTATAGATTGTTGTGAGAATAGATGGAGGGTTCTAGAGAGATATAGAATCTGCTTTTTGTGGAAAATAATGAAATAAAACGTGAGTTCTTATAGTTATAGACAGGGCTGGAAACTTCCAGATCGGCGGCTCGACGAGCAGGGTCGACGGCTCGTCGACGTGCGCCGTCGAACCGCCACTTGAAATGTCTGAGTTCTGAACCCTGTCAACTGCACCAGTCGATGGCTCGTCGACATAGCTGTCGATGTTGACTGGTTTCAGCAGTCGCCTGAACTGCTTCGCTTTGCTCCGACTCGATTCGTTTCACATCCAACTCCCCTGTAATGTCAAGGATGCCTATTTATATTCCCGTACACATACAACGTAAAGTATCTCGTGAGCAAAGCTCTGGCGCGGACTACCGAACCGAGGGTATACACCGCCAATAAGTCAAAATCTACTTGAAATAACATGGGAGGTGTAACAGAAACATTCATAATATCTTATACATATATAGGGTTTGTTACAATCTAGGTTTAATGTGGGTTTGTCCCCTCACACACATTAACCACCATTTAGAAATGAATTAGAGTTCAAGAAACATGAAAATATTACTTTTCCTTTCATTCATTAAAGAATCTTGAATAAAATTTATACTTCCAACAATAGGTTCAAAAGTGATTTTCATTCAAAATAAGTTTTCAAAAAGAGAGACATACAATTCATCCTTATAGTCAAAAATGATTTTCAAAAGAGACTGACATACAAATCATCCTTATAGTCAAAAATGATTTTCAAAAGAGACATACCTTAAATCCCGTTAAAATATTCCAAACGTAAGCTCCATGCTTCGAAGAATCATTCTACATCTAATTGAGGTTTGTATGACCAATAAACTATAGATATTCACCAAATTCACAGCTACTGTTCATAGCTTGAAACGCACAGCTACAGACCTCGAAATCCGATCTTCACCGTTCACATTTAAGGCATATATGTTGGGACTACTCAGATAAAATTTGGGATCGATCCAATGGTTAGATAACCAGGGAACATCGATTTAATATGGCTGGTCGGAGGAAATTCTACAGCAAAAATACTAGGGTTTTGTTTTTAATAAAGTGCATCTAAATCAATCCTATTTCATGATTCTACCAACTATTCCATGTCTGAAACATAATAATAATTTCATATATCCATAAAAGTGTGAGGGTGTTACCTTTTTGATGAAATCCCAAAGCTTCATCCCATATTTGAACTTGAATGAAGTTTCCACAATCTATCGATTTCATATAATGATTCAGTGTTAATCTAGTGATTAGTTAAGGTAATTAACTTAGGGATTGGAGTAAAAACTCACCTTAGAGAGATGATATATGGCTCTGGTGGAAAAACCCTCTCCTTGGACGTTTTTGGGGTGTATTTATAGGTTATCATAAAGGTAGGGCTTTAAAAACCCAATCCTACAAGAATCGGGATTTCTATTTTCCATGTATTCTTAAAACGGGCATAACGTTTTACTCACATGTCTTTGGGCTGCATAATATATTTTGAAAAGGTATTTTAATTCCCTACAACTTATATGTTTTGCGTTTTTCGAAATATCAAACGCAAATACCATAAGCTGGACATAACCGAAAACTGTCTCAAACTTGACGAATTTAAAGATTTCTAAGGAACTTCCTTATCTCGTTTGACCCCGAAAAGATTATTTAACACCATTATCCATCCCAAGAGATCCAAAAGGTTAAAATGACATCTAAACCCCAATTATTTCACATCAACACTAACTCGGATTTACGGAATGTTACAATAATACTCAAATCCAAGTCACAGAATATCCCATAACTAAATCGCAGCCTAAGATGAAGCTTCAAGTCTGTCCAGTCTCAATAGTCCAATTTCCACCCTAGGTAGAGTCACCAATCAACAATTTCACTCAGTCAATGATCATATCTATACCACAACAGCAGCTTCAACAAACCATACCAAAATCAGAACTAAACGAGCCATATAATAATGCAGAATAAAATGTAATGAAGTGCAATGCAAAATATAATGATGTGCAATGCAATGCACTGGCTAAATACTCCAAACCTGTACACACATGCTAAATGATAGTGTTTTCTCCAAATAGTCATGACCTGCAGGGGACCTATGGTGTCCATGTACCACTCGTTCCGGAACGAACCTCGAACCACGAGCTCACAACTAGGCCACATCATCACCCCTTGTCAAATGTGCCTTAATAGATGTATATGTTCCATCTTAAAATCTCATCCACAATGCCTCATAATCGAATCACAATGAATAACTTAAGAACACATATCAAAGCCAAAACAATGAAGTACAGTCATAATAACACAAGTCATAACAAGACTCCCAATAACTCTGCTCAACCATAGCCTACTTATACAGCTATCTCAATCAATTAGTGAAGGGTATATATGAACACCATCTATGAACACCTTCCTTTCAACAATTCCAAATCATTTCCCTAATGTATGTAAATATGGTATATCAATGCACTAAAATAACGATGAAGGTACAAGAAGTCATAATGCCATAAGTCATATCAAGACTTAGATAAATCGACTCAACTATGGGCATGATAAATCAATGAAATCAAGTGCAAATAAAAGTGCAAGTCACAATGCTATAAGCCCTTCCAGAACTTTTGATAAGTCAGCTCAACCATGGAATGAATCATTCAAACTATCTCAATCAACATAAAGAGTCTATGTCCCTCTTTACTTCCAAATATAACAAGTTCACCTCATAACTAAGTCTTGTATCACCAATGTACTCCATTTTCTCATATATCATAATCAAGACCAAGTCATAATTCAATATCAATATACATATGGAATGAGAATGCATGCCAAGTATAATATCACCATCAACCGTAATTCATACATAAAGTTTTCATCTGTGTATTATAATAAGTTTATATCACAATTCAAGTCTAAACTCATTATCCTTCCTTTCTCCGATGGTATGTGTCACAATAAAAGAGATTTGGGTACAACAAGTATCACAACACAACCATTCAGGTAGTAAGTCTAATCACAATAACAGGGCAGCAAGCCACCATCAACAACAACACAAGCTAACAGAATTCCATCCCGAATCGCCACAGTATGAATACAACTACACCTTCACAATGCGTAAATAACAGCGACAAGACCACATAATCAAAAGTCATACTAACCTAGCTAATATCCAATCAAACTCCATGTCCCAAGACTTAATCATTCTTTCTCCTTTCAATTCTACACAACATATACGTTTCGCTAATCAAAGTCTAACTAAAGTAAGCCGTAACCTACCTCGAATGCAGAACTGGAGCCACAAACTTCTCCACACCAGCCTTCTATTTCTGAAGTGCCTCAGAACGGTCAAAATCTATCAATATAATGCTAAGTAAGTGATAAACCTTCTATTCAAACAAGAACAACAATTTGGGGAAGAAGACCCAATTACTTCTACCCTTTTCAGTGGTTAATTAATCCATAGGGCCATAATCATCCTAATTCTAGTCTCAGTCATTATATTGAACCAGTTAATGGGGTTTCTAATCGATTTAACCCTCCTTACATAGTTTTTAGGCCAAAGATTCCATTTTTATGAGAACCCTAGGTTTCAATTCAACAATTTCACCATTTAATATCAAATTACCATCCTAGGAAGTGATTATATAAATCCTAGATGAACACTTATCAATAATATCAATAACCCATTCATTATTCTAGGGTTTTATAAACTTGGGTGTTCTAACCTTTCAATTCTCCATTAACAAGTTTTTAATGATGCTAGAAGTTATCATGATTGAAGAACGAATAAAATTAATGGTGCAAAGTTACCTTGATGAAGGAGTAGTGACCTAGCCTTAGAAAATTCGCCTCAAAGGTTCTCGGGAACTGTTCTTGGAGTTATGTGGGGAGTGGGGTCGAAATAAGGTGTATAAACAGGGTTTCTGAATTAATGAGGACCGCTGCAGTGGTCCCCGCTGCAGTGGTCCCCGCTTCGTTGTAGTGAGAACCATGATGTGCCGCGGATTTATGCCACATTCGATGCCTTTTTACTATGAATTTTGGTTATTTTCAAGTAAGTCTGGGTCATTTTAATGTGTTTTTGCTGTGTTTTAGGAATACGATGGCCCAAAAGCAAAAATAAAGAAAAAGGGAAAAAATGCCCAGAAATGATGATTCGACGGTCCGTCGATCAATCGACGGACCGTCCTTTGAAGCATCGATAAATTCAATTTTCCAGTGATGGCCTTAGCTGAAGAGGACAAAAGTCGGAGGAATCGACGAACCGTCAAACTGATCGACGCTTTGTCGTTTGTATCGTCAAACATATTTGTCTACCAGAAGAGAGAAAGATGGAAGACTCGACGGAGTGTCGAACTGGTCGACGACACCGACGAATGGACCATATAACTGAAGAAACAAAAGATGGAGGCATCGACGAACCATCAAACTGATCGACGGTACGTCGATCTTGCTACCAGGGGCAGTTTTGCCAATTGCTGATGTGCGTTTTTGGAGCCTATTTAAAGAACATTTTAGGTTTTTTATCAGCAGCTAGACATTTTCCACGTTTTTATATTAGTTCCATTGGTGGGTGAGCATTGAATACACCACTTTTGGAGCTTAGTGAAGACAAAAAGATTCCATTTCCACTATCTTTATTACACTTTGTAAGCTTTATGTCTCTATTATTGCTTACTACTTTTGTAACCAATATGTGTGAGTAGTTTCTTTAATCAAAGCTGTGGACCCAAATGATGGGTGTTATGTAATGGGTGTCTAACATTGCATATATATATATATATATATATATATATGTAATGGGTGTCTAACATTGCATATATATATATATATATATATATATATATATATATATATATATATATATATATATATATATATATATATATAATGGGTTGTGATGTGTTTTATTATTTCTCATATTCATTGTTAGTTAGTGGTTGCAAACACTTACTTATGCACAAACCCTAGTTTTATTTGGAAAGATGAACTAGGGTTTGAGTTGAAATAATATAACAAAGACTCGGGGCGCTAACCCTTATTTAATCAACTCACTTAGGGATAAGATGAGTTCTACTTTGCATATTTAATCGGCTGTACTTGCAACTTTTCTATATTTGGGAAAACCATGAAAAGAAATACTTTCTAACTATTGGAAAATATTAGGAAGTGCATTAGAGATTAAGTGCATACAAAACCACCACCCATTAGAAATATATCATATTGATACCCATAGCATAACATCTAATCACAGCGGGGACACAACTTTGATTTTTTTAATCCAAACAAATTCCAAATACTTCAAAATAGGGAATACAAACCAAAACCCTTTTTCTACACTAGACGAAATAGAACTAAAGTCTTTAGATATTACTAAAATATATGATTAGTATTTATTTCACGCTTTATTCCCTGTGAAATTCGACCCCAGCCTAGTTGGATTACTATATTTGACACTGACCGCCTTATGCCATAATGTGTAATTTGAGCATATCAAATTTTGGCGCCGTTGCCAGGGAATACGGTTTTGAAATTTACTAATTGTTAAATACTTTTCTTTAAACCTTTTTCTATTCCATCAATCTGTTTGTTGTCTCTTTTTCATTAGGCAACAGATGGCTGGCGGAGCCAACCGAAATAATCAAAGAAATCAAAATCAAGAGGGGATCCAGATAAACCCTCCTGCACCTGTACCAGTAGCGGGAGAGGATGAGAATGTATTTGTGGATTTTATGAATGATGCGGAGTATGCGGCTGCTATAGTTCCTCCTCGAGTTGGAAATGCAACTTCGAAATGGATAGTCATCTCTACCATTTATTGAAACTTGAGGGGTACTTCAAAAATTCTTTGAAGAATTGCCCACTTCGCCACCTCAAGAATTTCCTGCATCAGTGTACTCAACAAACAAATGGCACTGTTCATTCTGATGCTCTTCGGTTGAGGCATTTCAAATGTTCTTTTATCCGAGAAGCTCGTGAATGGTATGAGAAGCTTCCAAGCAACTCAATCCACACATGGGCCAAATTATCCGATAATTTCTTGAAGAAGTGGTTTCCGCCGAGAAAAAATGCAGAACTCCGAGACAAAATCTTTGAGTTCGAGCAATTACCAGGCGAACAACTGCACAGTGCTTGGGATCGGTTCAAGTACTATCTAACCCAATCTCCGAATCATGTTTTCACGGATAATGTGCTCATGGAGAAGTTTTACAAGGGGTTAGACACTATAAATCAAATTGCGGTTAATACAGCTGCAGGTGGTTATTTCACGGATCAGACTTTTGCAAATATTAATACTTTGCTGAATTGGCTCACCACTCATCACCAAGCTTGGCACTCCAATGATAGTGAATATTTGTCCTATGGTAATCTTTTTGTTGCCACAGTGGCCAAAGAGAATCATGAGAGAGATCATGCTTTTGCTCAATTACAAACCACCGTGGATTTGATATCAAAGAGGCTTGTGGAGAAAGAAGCCAAGGGTGTAAATGTTGTTGAAGAAATGCCATCTCATGCCGCCGGAATGTATCAAGTCTCGGAAGAGACCTATCTAGAAGGGCGACAACAACGTGAGGATGCTAATTATATCAATAACTCTCAAGGGGATTATCAAAAGCAATGGAGACCCTAACAACAAAGCAATCAATATGGCCAAAATGAATATGGTGGTTCAGATAGAAAGGACTACAACAACAACAATTATGGTAATCGGAATTCTAATGCCTATGTTCCACCGAAAGGCCGTTCTTCCAACTCTCAAAATTGGCGAGAGGGTCCTTCCAATGATCAAGGGGCCTCTCTGTCACACCCCAACTTTTGATAGGGCATGATGGGCACCCGACCCTTACTTAGGGCCGAGCGAACCCGCTGATTCTCGTGATACTCATAATCTTACCGGACTCTTAAGTCATGAAATGAGTGCATAATGAAAGCTTTTCAAAGAACAACATGCTTTTTGTCTTTCTCAAATCAAGTAAAATCTGTAAACATATGAAATTTGTAACATAATGCATAATGATACATCGGCTTACAGAGCCGCTTACAAAACTGACATGTTATATACATGACTCTGTCTGCAAAGTCTCTAACATAACTCAAGATACCATAACATAGATACTCGACTCGGGCAACACTCCGGAAGGAAATGAAGTTCGCCAATCCAATTTGGAACATCTCTACTCATCGTATACACAACGTGGCATGAAATGCACCCCGCAGAAAAGGGGCTCGGTACGGAATATGTACTAAGCATGTAAAGCATGAAATACGGTAAACGGGATCATCTTGAATAAGATGCCGAAAAGTAAGGTTTGCCTTTGAAAATCATAAGGTCATATCCAATTCATTATGGGACTTAGAACATAAGTAAATAATCATCATGTACATATGCATGTATAAAATCATCATTTGCATGTACATATAACGTGCCCCGGCCCTCTAGTGAGGGACGCGGTAAATAAAATCATCATATACAAGTACATATAACGTGTCCCGACCCTCCAGTGAGGGACGCGGTGAATGAAGTCATCATATGTCATCTGGCCGCCATCCCCATATCATCATATCATCATATATATATAACATGTCCCGGCCCTCTAGTGAGGGACTCGGTGAATAATATACATATAACGTGGAGTTGTGCATGAATACGTGTTGTGCACGATTACATGACTGGCCGGGACATATTGAAAGAAGTAATAACGAGCACGAGCGAGTAGTGAGAAACCATATGCATATAAATCATCTTTTAAGACTCAATAGATAAGTAGACAAATCAACACTCGAGTATCAAACGATAGTCACACTTAGGACTCCGTTCTAAATGCTATTACGGAATACGTTAAAGAAAGTCATAGCGATCATAAACATGTATCAAGACAATCCGAGCCCGCCTATGAAAGTTACGGGCATTATTCATTAGAGAATCCTCTACGAACATATCATAGCAATCCGAGACCGTATATGAAAGTTAGGGACATTTATTCAACATAGAATCCTTTCAGGAATAAAAACTCTTTATGCAACATTTACTACCAATCATACAAAAGACACAAGGACCATAGCTCGACTATATTAGGGATGCTAACATCAAGAAGTGAATAGGAATTGTAGACATGCTCGGATCGTATGAATAGAGTTACCCCAAGGCTCGTATCATATCTTACTTACATCTAAGACATGCCAAAAGAAAGAAAGGATAGCTTTACATACCTGGAAGATAATTTCTCGACTTTCAACCTATTTCCTGTCTTGCAATTCGCTTAAGAATTATTCGTAGCCTCGTAATATACATATATAACCATCCATAATATCATTAGGATCATCGTCATACACTCGTCTTACACTTAATGAAAGTCCTTTTAAATTCTGTCGAAATTCGGGCAGCATTTCCCCTGTTTATGTGCTTAGCATGAAATTCCAATTCAAGAACCAACAACATCAACAACAAAACCAATAGTAATAACATCATTTCCAACACCAATATATGCCATAAAATATCCCACACATTGTTTCCTAAATTTCCCAACCAACCAACTTGGAATACGACTAATTAATAACTTTATTTCCGTAAAGAAGTCGAAATTAATACTAACAACCTCAATAACAACATTCTCAACATCCTACAAGATAAATATATGTATTTCCATCCAAATTTTTCTTCAACCCTCAATCCATAATCCAACAACATCAACACAACAAACTATAACTCTATTCTTGCATTTATTCCTTAATCAAACTTAATAAAAAGAGGGATTTGAAGATTCATACCTTGATTTTATGAAAGTAGCAAAATCTTCAACATTTTCTTGTTCCCATGCTCCTCTAACTCCAAACGAAATTATATTCGTGACTATGCGTTGCCCGGACTTCTATTGAAACTTTGTTACTTGAAATTTCACTCAAAATTCTCATTTTTGTGAGGTATATTTGCTCCCTTTTGTTGCTGAATTTTTGGAAATTTTTGGAAACTTTTTGGATGAAAAAAATGGGGTTTCAACCCTTTTATAGGGTCTTTGAGTCGGTGCGACCGTAGCTACGGTGCGTAGCGATGCTAGAAATGCTGTTTCTGCATCAACAATTCAGTTTGTAACGTCTATAATTCTCTACTCCGATGTCCTCTCAATGAACGGTTTGTTGCATTACAAACTAGACTCGACGAACTTCATTTTAGGCTTTTAAAACACCTTAAAACTCCACATATACTACGAGATATGCGCCTCCAAAGTTGACTAAAAATTCGCCCAGCATTTCCCAAATTTTCGTCGAACTTATTTTCCTCAATTTACTCGATCTCGAAATATTCCGAAACTCTCCATACATGATATTTTTCATTCATTATACTAATAATGGCCATGTTCTCGTGTTTCAAAATACTCTTTCCCGATTACGACTTACGAGATCGTAATTCACCCTTTTTCTTCGTTGTTACGTACTTTCCATGGCTTGTGCCTTTCAAAACATCATGGGACGTCTCCGACACTCCATTACTACGATGAGGTACATGTCATACTTATGCTATGAAAACATGGGGTATAACATCCTCCCCCCCTTTAAAAACATTCGTCCTCGAATGTTGAGGCAGAGTTCGGCCCGAGGTAGATATCAATGTTTTTACCCGTATTTGTCAGTATTTACCTTACTTACTTGCAGTCTTACTTGCCCGTTAAAACTGAACTTATTCAAACTATGCAATCTATTCTTCTTCTTTTGTAGTCAAGATTTACGCCTGTACTCAAGGCCATCCCTTTTTCTTATTATCTGTCTGTCCACTAACTCTCCATGCTTTTCCGCCTTCATTGTCTCTTCAGCTTTCGTTGTTCACATTCTTGTATGCCCTTTTCATGCCGTGATTACTACATACTTTTACCTCATTTTTGATGCCATCTTCCTTTTTATTTAGAAATTCTTGTTCTCTTAAATCCTCCGTATTTTCCTTACGTTCCACAGATATCCCAATTTTTTTTCTCCCTGGAGTTGACTTATTCTTATTCTCACTTCCTTAAACATAACCTCAAAGCTGATCACATTTAGCACCTCTTTGCTTTCTATAGCAGTTGAATTAATTCTTGCAATACTTTACCCTTCAACTAATTTAACACTGCAATGCCTCGCTTAATTTCTCCTTCCTTCAATTGGACTTCTGGTAGTTGGCTAACTAACGATAATTCTAGTACTTATATCAAAGTGTCTCAGAACTCTTCTTTAATAACCCATTTCCTTCAATTTACTCTTAAAGTTTCTGATTCTGAGTTCAGCTAATAAATTAGGGGTGAACCCAAAAGTTTGTCGAAAAATAACCAAGATTCTTAATCATGCGGCGAATTCAGATCTTTTCATTCTTGCTTTTGTCTGTAACCTTCATTTGTCCCTTTTCCAATAAGAGCCATCATATTGCTTGCTCCACGAGGTTTCATTGTCACCCGATGGATCTAATCAAACGTGATATCCGTTGATCATTTCCTTTGAATCTCTCCTTTTACTTTTAACCTTTGCCGACTATCGCTTAATAAGTCTTTCCCATAGTTTGAGGCTATTGTCTGTCATTTCGATTTGTCAATCAAGCGAACCTCTTACTTCCTCAAATGTCCATCTCTTTTTAGTTATATCCCTATCGCAAGATTATACTTGCAACATACTAATCCACTATTCAAATTATTTTCAAATCCTTGTTTGAACCTTTCCTCCCATTCCCTTCTCCTCTAATCCGAACATCATTACCGAATAATTCATAAGCATGGGAGACTAAAATAAAATCTTGCTTAATCATAACTTCCTTTCAATACGAGTGTGCTTCCCTCTTTGAGTCCTTGGCTCTTCTACACCAGTGGCTAATTTAAACTTAACTAGCTTCCATTACTCTTCAAATATTTATTGTCGTCTCCGCACCATTTTACTAGCCATTCCATCAGGACGATCATTCATATGGTCCTGTAACATATACTCTCGCAATTCCATATAAGCGGTGACTTACGACTTCACGGCGCAGGCGATATTTTCAAACCTCAGGTGGTACTGCTATCCTTTATAATATCTCTTAATTTACTCGTTACCATTCTCTTGTCGTATTCCTTCTTTTTATAAGCACCCATTTTGTAATGTCATATCATTCAAGATCCTTATAAATAATTCTCAGCCCAGTCTCAAGTACTATCCTGGCTTCTATCCGTTTATTACTAGCTTTCAGGTCTTACTAACTTGTTTCAGCAAGGGATCTCACTTGAAGTCTAAGTATTATATCAAATATATTGCGGTTGTCAATGGTTTCCATCTTACGTTTGCATTTCTCTCATCCCCTTCCCCTCTTTAGGGGTGTACTTATCCGTATCACATTATATTGTATGTCCCTATTTTCAATCTCAATTTCATTTGGTTTTTCTTTTCCAACTCACTTGTATCTCTCGTGTCTTTCTTTATAACATATAACCTTGATTATCAATGTCCCCGAAACCTTAAAAAAAATCGTGCTTGTAGAACCTTTCCATATATAGTATCAAATCCCTATGTCCGTACATTTTCCAATCAATAATTTTTTAATACTTGTAGTCTCCAAATTAGGTGGCACTTTTATTCCGACATTTTGATCCCCTTGCCTTCCATCTACTCACTTTCTTTATTTTCCAAATATCATTGTATTAGTACTTTCCAAACTTAACCTGTAGTGAAAACAGCATCAGCTTGCCTTGTAACATTTGTGCCCTTTATTTTTCTTTTCACTTGAACTTCGTTATCCTGTCCGATTAATGCCTTCCATATATCGCAACGTTGGTTGCCGGGATACACATATCCGCTGATATAGCCATGTATGGGATATTGGGTGCATACCTATATACATATATTTTCTACCATCTTGCTTGCAAAATATTTCCAAACACTATTCAACTTACCCTGCTTCCAGAGTCGTGATGCACCTTCTTTCTCTTCATTTGGTTCGATCCGCCTCGTCCTATGTGACCCCTTAAGGTTTCCGCTCACTCTGTATACTCTAATTCCCCTTAGGCTACTCTAGCTTCCCATTTGGTTCTCCTATGTCTGACTTTATAGGACTTTTAGTACACTTCCCAAGGGGTCACCCATCCTAAAATTTCTCTCACTAAAGACGCTTAACCTTGGAACTCGATGAAATACGATGCTTTAATACTAGTATGATAGCGTTCACCCCACCGCATGACCTTCATCACATAATCTGGAGTAAGTTGAAGTCTTAACAGATTTCGAAACGTTCTCATAACACATCTCCCTTCGAATTAGAAAAGGTCTCTTACTCTTCTGACTCTACAATTACTATCTTAGCCCCTTTTCAATCCTCAATATTCACTTTTCACCTATGGACATGACTACTTTCCGTCCTAGACTTCCAAATTCCCAATAATGATGAACACACCTCGATCGCCGTTACTTATAAATACTCGGCTATCGGCCTTTGGATCTCTCATTTTACCTCATTCCTCATCCTTTCTATAATCGAGTCTTTCACAGTCCCGTCACTTATAGTACTCGTGTCCTTGGCTACACATGTCATGATCTATTACTACACTGTTATCTCGCTCTCTTCTTATTTCCTTCTTCCAATTACCCTTTCTTTTCTTACACTCGCTATCATTTCCGTTATTATATAACCCTTATTCCAAACTTCCCCTACAGAACTTGATAAGCCTTCCTTATTCGTTCTATAGCTCGCTTTTCCGTTTCACACTTGCCTTTATACTCTAGCTACATAGATCACACCATAGCTTTGGCCACCTTCTCACACGGCTTTACTTATTTTCATAACAGTCCCCATTATATTCACATGCTATCTTATTCATAATCAATCCTATAATATACCACTTCTTAACCTTTTACCCTTTCTGGTTCACTTTATCCTTAATATCTCACAAGCTGTCTTATCAATACATTCATATCCGTCACAATTCTTTTCCTCTGTACTCTTGTCTTAATCATGCTATTACTTCTTTCGACTATAAGCTCGTCATAATTCATCCCTGCTTATCAATTCAGTCGGTACCTTAAATAACACTCCATCAAGATTTACCAGCCCTTTTATAAATCATCTCTTAGGATTACAAGCCCTCTCCAAATTCTCTTACCATATCGATATTGACCTTCTAACTATTATTATCCTCAATTCAGCAATTAACTTCTTTCTCGATGTCGACCGTACTCGTAGCTTAGTCAAATCTTATCATTACTATTGGCACGACCTTTCAAGACATATTACAAACCTATATCTCATTCTCTCTTTATTTCTAGGAAAATTTTGGCGAGTTTCCTCGTAATTTCTTACTATCTCAAAACCTACACGCAGAAAATACCAACAATGCCTCACGGGGCCAACATATATATATATATATATATATATATATATATATATATATATATATATATATCATATCACACACCACCGGGGCTCCTAATATCAACAAGATTTACGAAAATGATGAACATACCTCGTATGCCCAACTCAAACGCACCCGTTACACTTTCTTGTTTACTTTCCTTTTAATCTTCAACTTGTATTTCAATCGTACTTCACTATCTTACCCGACATATATCTTTCATACCTTTGCTTACCTGCGTGCTCTGTAACTTTCAATATCGCTAGTCACTTTCTTCTGTTGATGCCATTCTTCTGCTGAAATCAAAGGTTAGTATAAGGAATCTCATTCCCTATGACTTGGCTCTATGGCACGATCTCAGATGTGAAAGAAGAGTAACCACCCTAGATGCCCCGTAGCCTCCTGTTTATAAATGTGGCGCGCTTCACACCATAAACAAGACTCTACTGGACACGACTTTGCAGACAACCCCTAGGACGAACTGCTCTGATACCAATTTGTCACACCCCAACTTTTGATAGGGCATGATGGGCACCCGACCCTTACTAAGGGCCGAGCGAACTCGCTGATTCTCGTGATACTCATAATCTTACCGGACTCTTAAGTCATGAAATGAGTGCATAATGAAAGCTTTTCAAAGAACAACATGCTTTTCGTCTTTCTCAAATCAAGTAAATTCTGTAAACATATGAAATTTGTAACATAATGCATAATGATACATCGGCTCTAGAGGAAATGGAGCTCGCTTACAACTCATCGACATGCTATATACGTGACTCGTCTACAAAGTCTCTAACATAAATCAAGATACCATAACATAGATACTCCGACATTATCTTAGAACATAAGTAAATAATCATCATGTACATATGCATATAAAAAAATCATCATTTGCATGAAGGAAATGGAGGTCGCCAATAAAATAATCGGAACATCTTCTACTCATCCGTATACACCGCGTGGCATGAAATGCACATATATATATAACGTGCCCCGGAAGTGAGGGGGTGAATATCATCATATACATATACGTACCGAGCCCACCCATGAAAGTTACGGGCATTATTCGCTATAGAATCTTTTACGGACATATCAAAGCAATCCGAGCATATTTATGAAAGTTGGGGACATTATTCATTATAGAACTCTTTAGGAACAGGATCTCTTTATGCAACATTTACTATTCAATCATACAAAAGACACAAGGACCATAGCTCGACTATATTAGGGATGCTAACATCAAGAAGTGAATAGGAATCGTAGACATGCTCGGATCGTATGAATAGAGTTACCCCAAGGCTCGTATCATATCTTACTTACATCTAAGACATGCCAAAAGAAAGAAAGGATAGCTTTACATACCTGGAAGACAATTTCTCGACTTTCGACCTATTTCCTGTCTTGCAATTCGCTTAAGAATTATTCGTAGCCTCGTAATCTATACATAGAACCATCCATAATATCGTTAGGATCATCGTCATACGCTCGTCTTACACTTAATGAAAGTCCTTTTAAATTCTGTCGAAATTCAGGCAGCATTTCCCCTGTTTATGTGCCTAGCTCGAAATTCCAACTCAACAACCAACAACATCAACAACAAAACCAATAGTAATAACATCATTTCCAACACCAACATATTCCATAAAATAGCCCACACACTGTTTCCTAAATTTCCCAACCAACCAACTTGGAATACGACTAATTAATAACTTTATTTTCGTAAAGAAGTCGAAATTAATACTAACAACCTCAATAACAACATTATCAACATCCTACAAGATAAATATATGTATTTCCATCCAAATTTCTCTTCAACCCTCAATCCATAATCCAACAACATCAACACAACAAACTATAACTTTATTCTTGCATTTATTCCTTAATCAAACTTAATAAAAAGAGGGATTTAAAGATTCATACCTTGCTTTTATGAAAGTAGCAAAATCTTCAACATTTTCTTGTTCCCATGCTCCTCTAACTCCAAACGAAATTATATTCGTGACTATGCGTTGCCCGGACTTCGATTGATACTTCGTTGCTTGAAATTTCACTCAAAATTCTCATTTTTGTGAGGTATATTTGCTCCCTTTTGTTGCTAAATTTTCTGGAAATTTTTGGATATAAAAAATGGGGTTTCAACCCTTTTTATAGGTGTTGAGTCGGTGCACTATAGCGGTACTGTAGCGGTACTGCAGAAATGTTGTTTCTGCTTCGACAATTCAGTTTGTAACGTCTATAATTCTCAACTCCAATGTCCTCTCAATGAACGGTTTGTTGCATTACAAACTAGACTCGACGAACTTCATTTTAGGCTTTTAAAACACCTTAAAACTCCACATATACTACGAGATATGCGCCTCCAAAGTTGACTAGAAATTCGCCCAGCATTTCCCAAATTTTCGTCGAATTTATTTTCCTCAATTTACTCGATCTCGAAATATTCTGAAACTCTCCATACATGATATTTCTCATTCATTATACTAATAATGTCCATGTTCTCGTGTTTCAAAATACTCTTTCCCGATTACGACTTACGAGATCGTAATTCACCCTTTTTCTTCGTTGTTACGTACTTTCCATGGCTTGTGCTTTTCAAGACATCATGGGACGTCTCCAATACTCCATTACTATGATGAGGTACATGTCATACTTATGCTCTGAAAACGCGGGGTATAACACTCTCGAATGGAATTTATGCTTGAGAAGACCTTGGACAACCAAAAAAAGAGTGACAAGAAGATGGAAAATTTGACTGAAGTGGTAGGCTCTCACACCGCTTCGATTAAAAAGCTTGAGTCATAAATGCGATATCTTTCTCGTGAGCAACATCCTCCACAAAGAGGAGGACTTTCTAGTGACACAATTCAGAATCCAAGGGGTAGTGGAGGTGATCACAATGCCTCATGCAAAGCTATTTCTACTAGAAGTGGGAAGACCCTTAATGCGGTGGATGAGAGGGTGGTAAGCCTATTATTGTCGAGCCGGTTGTTGATGAGGTTACTGAAGAAGAAATTGAGGCACCAATTGAAGTGCCTATTATTATTGAGAAGGAGAAGGTGGCACACCCTATTGTTACTGAGGGTGATGAGGTGCCAAGTGTTGAAAAAGCTACCGAGGGTAGCACTCAAAAGAGCAAGGTCACGGGGGCAGTTAGACCTTTGACTCAAATATATAAATCTTCTCCCCCGTTCCCACAAAGATTGATGAAAAGAACAGAGGATGTCAAGTGCCAACGCTTCTATGACCAATTGAAAGGGTTGTCAATGAATATCCCATTTCTTGATGCATTCCAAGAAATACCGGGATTTGCTAAATACTTGAAGGACTTGTTGACGAAGAAAAGACCAATCAAGCATGATATGGTGGCAGTCACCCACCGTGTGAGCTCTATTATTTCATTTTCAAAGGTTGAGAAGAAGGGAGATCCCGGGCTTCTACTATTCCTTGCACCATCGGTCACCATAATTTCGCTCGTGCCTTGTGTGATAATAGGGCTAGTATTAATTTGATGCCACTAGCCAACTATAAGCAATCTGATTTGGGGACACCTACACCAACGAGCATGTGTCTCCAAATGGCCGATAGAACCATCGAGAGTCCAGTAGGGGTTGTTGATGATGTCATTGTTAGAGTGGAGAATTCTTATTACCGGTGGATTTTGTCATCCTTGATTGTGCAATTGACAAAGAAGTCCCAATTATCTTGGGAAGGACATTTCATGCCACTGGGAGAGCTTTAACGAACTCAGAAAAGAATGAAATAAAATTTTGAGTAAATGATGAAGAGGTAACCTTCCAAGCTAGCAAGGGGTTAAAATTGCCAAGTGCTTATGAGGGCATTTTGGTCATTGATTTTTTGATATGGCAGACGAAGCGGTGGAGCATAAATTAAAGGAGGAGCACTTTGACGAAGCACTTTCGGCTATTTTGGTGAATTTTGAGGCGGATGAAATGGAGGGGTATGTTGAAACGGTAAATTTTCTTATAGGCCGGGGTTCATATTCTTATGAGCCAAAGAAATTATCTCTTGACCTTGACAAAAGAACAACTCCTCCAGCTAAGCCTTCGATTATTGAGCCACCAAATCTTGAGCTCAAGCTACTTCCATCTCATTTGAAGTATGCCTTTCTTGGCCCGGATAATACTCTACCGGTTATTCTCTCATCTTTGTTAAAACGAGGAACAAACTCAAAGCGGTGCTTGAAGTGTTGCGGGCTTATCGAAGATCTATTGGGTGGACTATTGCGGATATTAGGGGGATTCCCTCCGGTACTTGTGAACATAGAATCAAGCTTGAAGAAGATAGTTCACCAAGTGTAGAGCATAAAAGAAGGCTAAACCCTCCTATACAAGAAGTGTTCAAGAAGGAAATAATCAAATGGTTGGATGCGGGTGTTATATACCCAATTGTAAATAGTCCATGGGTGAGTCTGGTACAATGTGTGCCAAAGAAGGGGGCATCACCGTTGTCCCTAATTCCAAGAATGAGTTGATTCCTACAAGGACGGTCACCGGATGGCGAGTGTGTATGGACTATCGAAAGCTCAACACCACAACTTGTAAAAACCACTTCCCTATGTCTTTTATTGATCAAATGCTTGATCGGCTAGTCGGAAGATCTTATTATTGCTTTTTGGATGGCTATTCGGGATACAACCAAATTAACATTGCCTTAGAGGACCAAGAGAAAAACCACTTTCACTTGTCCTTATGGCACTTTTGCTTTTAGCGGAATGCTTTTTGGCTTATGCAATGCCCCGGCTACATTCCAACGGTGTATGATGTCTATTTTCTTAGATATGGTGGAAGATTTCTTGGAAGTCTTTATGGATTACTTTTCGATTTTTGGTGACTCCTTTGATGAATGCCTTGCCAATCTTGGTAAGTTATTAAAGCGGTGTGAAGAAACCAACCTTGTACTTAATTGGGAGAAATGTCATTTCATGGTGAAGGAAGGGATTGTCCTTGGCCATAAGATTTCCAAGAAGGGTATTGAGGTAGACCAAGCAAAGGTTGATGTTATTGCCAAGCTTCCTCCACCTATCTCCGTCAAAGGAGTTCGTAGCTTCTTGGGACATGCCGGCTTCTATCATCGATTTATCAAAAATTTCTCAAAAATCGCCAATCCGATGTGTAAGCTTCTTGAAAAGGAGGCTAAATTTGTGTTTGATGAAAAGTTCCTTAAGGCATTTAATGAATTGAAGGAAATTCTCACTTCTACTCAATTTATTGTCTCTCCGGATTGGTCATTGCCATTTGAGCTCATGTGTGGTGCTAGCGGATTTGCTATTGGTGCGGTGCTTGGGAAAAGGCACAACAAAATTATGCACCCAATTTATTATGCTAGCAAAACCCTCAATGGTGCTCAAATGAATTATACCGTCACCGAGTAAGAGCTTCTAGCCATTGTTTATGCTTTTGAGAAGTTTCGGGCCTATCTTTTGGGATCCAAAGTGATTGTTCACACGGATCATGCGGCATTGAGATATTTGATGACAAATAAAGATGCAATGCCGCAGTTTATTTGTTGGGTTTTATTGCTGCAAGAGTTTGACTTTGAAGTCAAAGATCGAAAAGATTATGAAAACCAAGTTGCGGATCATCTATCTAGGCTTGAGGAAGCCGGGAGACCGAGTGGAGATCATGAATTAAATGATACTTTTCTCGAAGAACGACTTTTGGCCATATCTTGTACAGTTGTTCCTTAGTATACGGATATCGCCAACTTCTTGGTGACGGGTCTTATTCCCGACGACAGCAAAGCTTATCAAAAGAAGAAATTTTTTAGAGATAGTCATCAATACTATTGGGATGAGCCCTACTTGTTCCGCACTTGTGCCGACAATATCATTCGGAAGTGTGTCTGAATTCGAGGCCATAGAAATCTTAAAAGCTTGCCATGACTCTCCCGTGGGGGGTCATCATAGTGGGAACTGCAATGCGGCAAAAGTTCTTGAATGTGGCTACTATTGGCCCACCCTTTATCATGATGCAAATTTGTTGGTAAAATCTTGCGACCAATGTCAACACCAAGGGTCAATTGGGAGAAAGCACGAAATGCCGATGAATTTTTTCATGGAGGTTGAACCCTTTAATGTGTGGGGCATCGACTTTATGGGCCCATTTGTGAGTTCTTGTGGTATACGGTACATCCTTGTTACGGTTGACTATGTGTCCAAGTGGGTCGAAGCTATAGCATTGCCCAACAATGACGGCAAGAGTGTCACAAATTTTCTCAAAAAGAACATATTCACAAGGTTTGGCACTCCTAGGGCAATCATTAGTGATGGTGGCACTCACTTTTGCAACAAGCAATTCACTAATCTCATGGAGAAATATGGAGTGAAGCATAGGGTGGCAACTCCTTACCATCCCCAAACTAGTGGGCAAGTCGAAGTCTCCAATCGGGAGATAAAAAGTATCTTAGCTACCGATTGGTCATTAACTCTTGATGATGCTCTTTGGGCTTATAGAAAGGCATTCAAGACTCCCATTGGTACTTCTCCCTATCATTTGGTGTTTGGCAAAGCTTTCCATCTACCGGTTGAACTTGAGCACAAAGCTTTGTGGGCATTAAAAAAATTGAACATGGATTGGGACGAAGCGGCCAAGTTGCGGTTGTTTCAAATGAATGAAATGGATGAGTTTCAGTATCATGCCTATGAGAGTGCGGCATTGTATATGGAAAAGATGAAGCATTATCATGATGTCAAACTATTGAAGAGAGATTTTCAACTAGGTGATTCAGTGTTGCTATTCAATTCAAGGTTGAAGCTCTTTCCGGGAAAATTGAAATCCAAATGGTCCGGCTCTTTTACTTTTGTGAGTGTTTCACCCAATGGTTCGATGGAATTGAAGTCCGAAGATGGGACTCGTACTTTTAAGGTGAATGGCCATCAGGTAAAGCACTACCATTGGATGGTTAATGGGGACAAGATTGTTGATGCCCACCGGTTGAAACATGGCACCGGACTTTGACACAAAAAGTGGTATTACGTCGTGCCGCGATGTTAAATTGTGAGCTTCTTGGGAGGCAACCCATGTTCATTTTCGCGTTATGTTTTCTGTTTCGTCGGTTTTGTTCTTGTGTTGTTTTTATGTTTATTATTGTGTTGAGGAACCTAAGTGTTGAATGGAGAAAATACCAAGGAAGCAGATGAACGACGCGCATTCGACGGGCCGTAGAATGCACTGTCAAAATGGCCACATGAAAGATTCATCACTGGGAATTATGACCCTTCGACGACAGGTTTGATGCTCCGTCGAACTGATCGACGGTCAATTCGACGGGCGTTTTTCTCCCTTGCATATAATAAAATAAAATAAAAAATAAAAAAATGACGTTGCACTCGACGGAACGTCGAACCATTCGACGTTCCATCCTTTTTATGCATCAGGTAGGGTTATCAGTTATATAACCCGACGACTCCCTTTCTCTTCCCACTTCTTCTTTTCAAATTCTCCCTCCTCCTCCACACAGTTACTCCACCTTCCCCTCTCTTAAACACGCCCATTACCATCATTCTCTCTCTCGTTTGCTCTCTAATTTGGTAGTATTGTAACCCTAGCAGTGGCCCTTGTGTGTTCATCACCCGTATTTGCTAAAATCAAGTCTTCTTTCAATTTTAAGGTATGCTAGATCATGTATTGCTTGTGCACATGTTCATACTAGTTGTTTGCTCGTCTTCCATGTATTGTTGTTGTTAGTTTATTTTTTCTAGTTGTTTGTTTGGATGTGTGGTTCATTGGGTATAACTGATTGCTGAGAATTGAGACTCGTTGGAGCGAGTGCATCGTCTTCCATCGAGTCGAAGGGCATTTTGACAAACATACCTCATTCATGAGATTGTTGTTGTTTTGCCCGCCACCTGTTTGATAAAATGCCCAAGTGTGGAATGATGTGTTGTTTGAAACTTTGGCTTGGAGGGCATTACGACCAAAGAGTTGTTTTGCCCGCCAATTGTTTTTCATAATCTAACCCGAGCCAATGTTGGGTGAAGTCTGAGTAACCAAATTATGCAAGGGTTTGCACCATGACCCAAGGATCGTGTTGAATAGGCCTGTGATATATGAGAAAAGACCAGAAGTGCATTCGACGCTGAGTTCGACGGTCCGTCGATTCACTTGACGAACCATCCTTCTTAACGTCGACTGATTCCTTACAAAGGGTTGAGGCAAAACCAACTCGATGGTGGAATCGACGATCCGTCGAATCAATCGATAGAGCGTCCTTTCCACTGGCAATAATTTGCAAATTGCAGTTACAAAAGATAGATCGACGGTGAGATCAATGGCCCGTGGATCGGTTCGACGGACCGTTATCTAATCGTCGATCTTTCAACGTTTTGTCGATCAATTCGACGGATCCACTAGAAGCTTTAAAATTATCACATGTTTTGCATCTTTTTCTGGTTTTGCTATATTTTTATGGTTGTCTCAATGATGAAGGGTGTTCTTTTTGCAGATATACCTCCAAAGAATCCAGTCAAGCGGGGTGGTGGTCCTAAAAAGGCCGAGGTCGGGGATAATCGACCCTTACTCTTAGAGATGAACCCTCCAACTCTGAACGTCAAGAGGTGGTACCAACGACTACAAAGAGAGCACGGACCACCACTCCTCGTGCAGCATCACCTGCCCCAAACTCCTCCCAGTCTGAAGAGGGGGAGTCATCCTCCACACCCGCTAGTGCTAGCGAGGCAGCAACAGAGCAACAAGCTG
The DNA here is from genome assembly GCF_029784015.1 of Lycium ferocissimum. Taxonomy (NCBI): domain Eukaryota; kingdom Viridiplantae; phylum Streptophyta; class Magnoliopsida; order Solanales; family Solanaceae; genus Lycium; species Lycium ferocissimum. The sequence goes on from NW_026725693.1 coordinate 22,730, forward strand.
CCCCTGAAATGAATTCAGATGAGGAACACCAGCGGATGCGGCTGCAGAAAAGGGAGATAGCTACAATCTGATATCCTTATGATGGGTGCAGAAAGTACTACATAAAGTGGGCGACTACAGTCATCAGGGGTAATCCGACGAGGAATATTCAAAAAGAGGAACAAATCAATATTAGCGGATTAGAGAGTTACCCTCGGATTACTGATCTTATCCAGCACTATCATTTAGAGGCATTCCCGCAACTTCTAGGGGACTATTGCTTGACCATGGTTCGGGAATTCTATGCCACCTACAGAGTGCTACTAGAGAAGCGGCATAAGAAAATGACAGACTTCAAAGCCGCCCCTCCGTTAGATACAGTGTATGTTTGAGGTGTGCATATTGATAGCTCTGCCCACACAATCAACAGGTTTTATTTTGGAGATGATTTCGTTAAGCCAGCCACAGTGGAATATGATTATAAATTAGAAAGAAGAGCAGAGGGCTCTGTGAGAGAATGGTTTGCAACAATGATGGCTCGGGGTCCTGCAGACAGGGCACTATGGTTGAGTAACTTGTCTGTAAAGATACATAAGGCTGATATCATCTTGGAAGCTAAATTCTAGTGGAATTTCGTTATCTATCGCATTCTCCCTACGAGAGCGGATAACATAGTCACACCGGATAGAGCAGTGGTTGTGGCTGCAATGCTATCCAGATACCTGATGAATTTGGGTGAGTTGATCATCAGAGCCATTCGGGCACGCGTACCGCAAATACTCCCCTTAACCGTACAAGGAATTCATGTCCACTTTAGGCTTATGTTATTCTACTCATAATGCAATGACTCAAAATTTTTGAGATGTAACATCTTAGCCAACTATATCACGTTCTTGTTTTGGGAGTTGTACAAATTACCGAGAAGGCTCTGATAGCCTGAAACTACGTTAGCCACCATAGGATAAGGATCGCTCCGCCCAGTTAGGACGATTCCATCATGTTATATTGATTGGATTCTTTCATGTCACGTTTTCTTCTTATACCCTTGGCAAGGTATGGGAGCTCTGCTGGTTTGGTGAGGTACCAGACTCTACGTGCCAAGGTGGTGGTATTATGTTGTCGGTTTATGCAATGCTCTCCCTACTTATAATGTTTTTACTCATGCTATATCTATATGTATTCATGTTCATGACCAGACTTCAATTCCAATTTCAGTTTCAGTTTTCATGATGTTATTTCCATGTCCCATGTTATTTCATTCAGTTGCTTTACATACTAGTACATTCAATGTGCTGACGCCCCTTTTATTGCCCAGGGACCTGCATTTTACGATGCAGGTACTGATTTACAGGACGACACATCTTTCTAGTAGGACTTCGCACTTATCAGCTTGTTGGTAAGCCCCATCTCTTTCGGGGCTTAGACATTTATTATTTATTATTTTCATGATAAGATATGCATTTAAAGGTATGCTGGGGGCTTGTCCCAGCGAGTATGTTTTTCATGTTCAGACTTATGTTAGAGGTTTCATAAACTAGACTGGTCAGACATGTCATGTCAGATGTTCAGAGTCGGATAGCCATTTTGGCTCATTTACGATATTTCCGCATTCATGTTTTAAATCAGTATTTTATTAATGTTGTGATTCTTATGTTTAATAAAAGCTCATCACATTCATGTTATATTTCTGCTAATGTATGCCTCGTCATGATTCAGCAAGCCATGTGGTTCGCTCGGTCACATGCAGTCAGGCACCGAGTGCCGTGTTACGCCCAAGCCATGGTTCGGGGTGTGACAGTAAGATATACTATTGCTTGGACTTATGGTCAGTGAGAGTTTATATTTTCCAGGCTTTACTGTTAGTGAGAGTTTTTTGTTGGACCTTATGGTCAGTTAGAGATACACCGAGCCCTATATGTGGCCGGCTAGCTATCATATTACTACATTGCATTGTATTGAATCAGAACAGGTGAGTAGACCTCAGAGCATACTTTGGCTTCCACATTACTATGCATTTAAGTTCAGTTTCAGCTTTCATTTAATCTATTGCTTTACATACTAGGTACATTATTTTGTACTGATGTTTTGCCGCGAGCGCTGCATTTCATGCCTGTAGGTTCTGATACATAGTCAGATAGTGCTTTCTTGTAGAGAGAGACAGACATCAGCTTGATTGGTAAGCTCCACTCATATAGAGTTTCCAAGTCTAGATTTTTGAGTCCCTTTTGTGTATACAGACTTGATAGATATGTCGGGGCCCCGTTCGGATAATGATACACTTCTATTACCTCCAGAGGCTTGTAGACGAGTACTATATACTTTGCATGTCAGTATAGCGACCTTTCTGGCCCTTGTATATTTCCATTCTTGTATTACTGTGTCACGTCCCCAATCGGGCAATGTACGGGCACCTACCATTTCCACCTTAGAAGGCGAACCCTTTCCCAAGTCATTCGTCCAACCACAATTAAGTAATTAAGACAATCAAAATATAAGTCTCAAACACAGATAATAATAATAAGAATAAGTAAATAAGTGCGCAACTAATAGAACAATCCCAAGTAATCTGGTCTAAGGCCGTACAAGAGCCACTACTACAAATACTATAAGTCTGAATACAAATACAAGTCTGAAAATGGAATACTGTCTCCGAATATCAAAATAAGACAAGTACATAAGAAGAGGAATCCGGGCTGCGAATCCGTCCATGTGCTCACCCTGGATGCTCCTTAGCAAAGCCTCGAGAAATCAGCCATGAGGAGAGGAAGTCGACCCTATCACGTACTCTGCCCTCATAGAAGAATGCAGCAAGATAGTATCAATACAAACACTATGTACTAGTAGGTATCATAGGCCGACAACAGTTAGCTAACATATATAACGAAAGAGACTGAAAGATAATCATGCTCACAATCAAGTATCAATCAACACAGCCGAAGAATAGTCTCACAAGTATCGAAAGATCAACAAACGAATCATAGCCTATGGTGAAGCACCTAAACATAAGTTTGCCAAGTTTCCCACAATTCCTCAAAGTAATCACAACCACAAGTACAATCCACGAATCCGATCAATAGATGCAAATGAGATTATAATGATGAATGAATATGCAATGCAATGATACACACACGCTCTGGGCGAAATACCTCCATGCCTCGATAGTCATAAACCATGGGGGACCCGCAAAGTCCATGTACCTGCTACGGCGCACAACCCGATCCATAAATATATACACATAAATGTTACGGAACGTGCAACCCGATTCAAAATAGGTTTAATATATGATCATGATGAATGAATATGCAATGCACTGATACACACACGCTCCGGGCAAAATACCTTCATGCCTCGATAGTCATGAATCATGGGGGACCCGCAACGTCCATGTACCTACTACGGTGCACAGCCCGATCCAATATATATATATATGTGTGTGTGTGTGTGTGTGTGTGATGGAATGTGCAACTCGATTCAAAATAGGTTTAATATATGTTGCAGCACGCAACCCGATCCAATATATGTATAAAATGTGTTGCGGCGCGCAACCCGATCCAATAAAAGTATAATATATGTTGCGGCGTGCAACCTGATCCAAGTGTATGAGTATGAATGCATGAATGATATTAATACCAATGAGAATCTATCAATATCAATGGTGCCACACATAGACACATATCACGAGAATCTATCAATATCAATGGTGTCATACATGGACACATATCACAAGAAGGCTACTTAACATCAAGCCTAGTATCACAAACGTGGCAATAAGCCAATAGATCACAATGACGCAACAAGCCACAATCAAACAACAATACCAACCTAAGTGGAGCACCTGAATGATGATGAGAAACGGCTGAGGGTCATAACAAAAAGTAGGGTAATGTGAGAAGTTCGTAGCAAAGTAAAACAAAAGGTAAAGGGAAGTCAATTTTGAGTTCTGAAGAGGAATATGTTATGAGACTAAGTCTCCATTAGGAGATTTGAACGGACAATGTGAACAAAATATATCAATCAGATGATTTAGCTCCTTGAATCAGAAAGTATCGATACTGAAAAGTACCCTAAGCCAACTAAATACAAGTGAGAGACTCGAGAGATTTTTCTAACAGTAGGTATTGCGAAAATTGCAAAGTAAGCGATTAGGCAGTAAGGGACTGAACTGCAGAAGAGTAACCTTTGAAGGTTATCAAAAAAGGAGCCCCCCCTAAGGCTAACATCTTGAGTAAAAGATGGAATTTATCGAGATCGAGCACGTCAATTATTAGTACATGGCATTATATTCATGTAAGCGATTCAATTGTCTCTGGTAAGAGATACTTGTTCTAAGGCAAGTTGTAAGTTATTAAAGTTCACAGAGTTAAGGAAGGTGTTGAGGTAATAATATGACTTCTTAGGGATGAAATCCTTGAGCACAAGGTGTGGCCATACTCCCAAAAGGGGAAATAGTACGATAAGGTATCGAAACATAATCACATGTTGGTTTAGCGATTGAGTAAGTAAGAAGGGTTACAACGAAGAGGTTCAAGGCGAATAAAATTGTGTTATCCAGATTCTATGTATGTGTGATGACTATGGGATGATATGTAAATATAAATGCTAAGAGAATAACAGTAGCAACCTCCTAGCTAGAGGAGTTAAGCAATAGTAAGAGCAGCCATTTATATGAGGCTCAGAAAAGAATAGCACGAAGTATAAACAAAGACAGAAATGAAAAGGCCTAAGAGGGGTTATTCAGAATTAATCAATGAAATGATAAGTCGAGTTAACAATGAGAGATGATTTATGTGAAGCCCAAAAAGAGGTTAGTCAAGAGGCCAGATGAGCCATCATACGATATAGTATTGTACATTATAAAATGAGTCTAGAGCCTGAAGTTTCAGCTTTGCAAGTAAATGATCATAACTCTCAGAAATTTTTTCAGACAGGAGTAATGGTAAATAAGATCTAGTGTACAACATTTCAGAAGTAAAAGAAAGGCATGAAGCCTAGGTTTAATGCAAACATTTAAAGGTCATGTACAGAATTAATACTATCAGAGTAAGGATGGAAGTGAGAGTAGTTAAGAATAATTGTGGGTAGTTTAAGGGCGCCTAAGATCCTACAAGGATATATAATAATGGGCTTGCACCTTAATATGAACGACAAGTTCCATTCTAAAAGTATATTGATAAAAGATGTTGGCTAAGAGACGAGGGAGGAGAGTTTACTCCGGTATAGAGGTTTAAAGCGTGGGTTGCAAAAAAAAAAAGTTGACCAATAACGTCCATCCTTTCAAAATATAGGTCTGTAACCAATAAGGAAGTACGTCAACAACTTATTGTTAGTCAGGTGCTAGTTGAATAACTAACCAAATCAGAACCCAAAATTATACTTGAGGCTATGTATATAAGGAACTCCAGATTAGTTACTAAGAAAAGTTAACGCATTCGAAATGCGTGTATTCAGAATGAATAAGGAAATGAGATCCTCTATGCTTAAGAGCGGTTGGGAAAGTCAAGGAGAATTACGAACCCATGACTTAGGGTCAGTAACAGCTGATCACGTGTTAGAGATATGGTGTGACATATTTATAATCATAAGAACCTCCAGTATATCTCCAAGCTGAAGTAGCTGAATTTGGGATGAATTTCCTCTATTAATAGTAAAAACATCCTATAGGACGAGTCACGATAGTACAGAGATACACGAGTCCTCTTAAAGACAGTAACAGTCTTTGGGATTAAGAAGTAAGTAAAGATGAGCGAAGATGATATAGTTGAATATGGTCCTTCTCGTGAAGGAAACGACTCAAAAGCTAAACCACTACGGAAGAGTATCCCCACGAAAGTAGTAAAAGAGCATTGAACTAAGATAACAATAGAGTTACCATTTAGAACATAGTGGTATTACCCTTAGTGGTAAAAGTGAAAGAGTAGCAGTATGCAGATTTTGTCCAAATATAGCTTAAAGAGGAAGTTCATTTTTACACCTAAATTTTTTTTGTATTGTTTGCATCGTAAGTAAACTAACGTAAGATCGGAGAGGTCATGGAACCCTTATAAGGTTATGGAATACTTTTAAAAAGTGCTAAGCAAGTGTCTAAAGGTTTCGGGATCAGGAGAATCGAAGAAATTAAGTTTGTCAAAATTTTGAAAAATTTGGCAGAATTTTGGACAGGAAATTTTGGTCCAACTTGAGGGAGGTACATCTCCTAGAGTATGAAGGGTTATGGAATCCACAACCTATGTAAATTGAAGTTCATTGAGTCTAGTTTCCATTGCAACAAACCGTTCATCGATACGAAATCAAACTAGAACGTTATGGGCGTTTCAAGATGGGCTGCCAGAGGCTTCTCCGCGAACGCGAGCCAAATGCCTCGCGAAAGCGAAGGCCAATTTTGGAGTCGGTGGAACTGACTTTCAAGGGGTATAAATACCCCCATAAACCCTATTGTTTCATCATTCTACACCCTCATGAGTTCTATAAACCTCCTAACACATCCCCTAAACACTTATAGCCCATTAAATCAAGAATTCAACAAGATTACGCTAAACTAGTTCGTGAAAAGTGATTGTTCTTGCTTCTACTTGATGTTGTGGTGAGTTTGGTCTTGAAGAAAGTTGTGTGAGTTGAAGTTATTCAAGTATAAGGTATGTTCTTCATCTTGACTTTGATATTGAGTTATTTTTGGAGGATTTTAATGGTATAAAGTAAAGGAAAACCTGGCATAAAGGTCGTAATTTCATATGTTGATGTTGTTGGCGTATGGACTGATTTTTGAAGGATGTTTCGGACGAATTTGTATATGTTTCTCATATAGTATCTTGATTATGTTGTTGTTGATGTTGTTATTGATGTTTGGGAGCTGTTTTGGAAATTGGAGGAAGTAGTTGATATAGGGGAAATGCTGTCCGATTTTTGTTAGCTTACCAATTAAAGTAGTTTGATCTTATAAGTGTTTCAACGACTTAACCTTGGTGCGAATCATCTTGAATGTAGTTTTGTAAGTTTAGGAGGATAAGCATTAAGTAGTTAAGGAGACGACAAGGTATGTTAAGGTTGTCCCTTTCTTTCTTAAGGCATGATCCTATTGTTATGAACTTTCACAAATGACGTCCATTATGTCCCTATTCCTAGAAATACTAGAAGCCTATAGTTCTTGATATTCTTATGATATCATTGATGTTGATCTCATCTTATGATTATTATTCCTTTAAGGTGAGATATGTTCATGATCATAGCTCCATAATGGAAATCAGAGGTTTAACGACCTTACGTCACTCCTATGAATTTAGAAATGTGTTCTTAAGGAATGTTTTGTAAGACATGAATAGTATGCTAGTTATGAGATCCCTAATGAGGTATTTAATGCTAGAAGAGAGGGTCATAATGTATCTCAGGATTTGGTTAAGGGTTAGGTAATCGGGAAGAAGTCCTAATGGCCCAGAAATGTGCTTATAAGTCTTATGTGATCATGTAGGCATTAACAGATAAGTGATGACCAGGAGAAGAGCTTAGAAGTAGATAAAGAATGAACACTACAAGTGTATAAATGGTACCTATAGGGGTTATTTGGATCGGGCTGCACGTTCCGTAGCACATGCATTCATATTTACCACTGGTCTGCAGCCAGTTGGGCAGTTATTACCACCGTGCTACGGCCGGTCGGGCAGATATGTATTTACCACCATGCTACGGCTAGTTGGGCAATTATTACCACCGTGCTATGGCCGGTCGGGCAGATACGTATTTATCACCATGCTACGGCTGGGTGGGCAGTTATTACCACTGAGCTACGGCCAGTTGGGCAGTTACCACTGATCAGTCGGGCAGTTGCGCTCCACCATCGGGCGATAATCGGATGGGCAGTTACCATCGTGCTATGGCCGGTCGGGCAGTTACCACTGATCAGTTAGGCAGTTAGCACCAGGATGATAAGTAACTTAGAGACACAGTATTGTACATAGATGTAACTAAGCACAGGAGAGTACAGAGGGACATAGATGCTAGATTCTCATTGGTAAGTCAGAAACGCTAGGTTGATTCTTATCCTTGTTCCTTTCAGTATATGATTATTTTGTTACATTTTTTGCCTTATATACTTGGTACATTATTCGTATTGACATCCCTTTCTTTGGGGGTGCTGCGTTTCATGCCCGCAGGTCTTGAGATACAGGTTCACGGATCTCTCAGTAGGATACCAGCTCAGCAGGCAGAGTCGCGCACTCCACTTACTTCGGAGTTAATCTGTGAGTCAGCATGGTTGTATATGCATTTACGTAGGTATGGTGGGGCCCTGTTCCGACCACATTATTTCATTTACTCACGTAAGGGCTCGTAGACAGATATGCATAGTTAGATGTCTTATGATCATCTCGGTTTATATTCTGTTGTATCATTATTATGGATAGCCTTATCGGCATATGTACTTGGGATTAGCTTGATGACAAAAGTATATTATCTTTTGGGCTTGTGACCCCTACAGTTTATGATATTTATGAGTTAGCATGATGGCCCACTCAAGTATGACTAAGAGATGCATGTTTGTGGTGCTTGGTAGGTTAGCTCCGGATGCCCGCCATGGCCCTCCGGTTGGGTTGTGACATTCATACAATAAGGTGACAACCTTCAGGGCAACATAAGATGAGATCTATGGGTAGCTTGGCTTACCAAGAAGCCGAGAAGAGAGTAAGTTAGCCAAAGAGATCAATCAATTAGCAAGCTTGGGAGTTCGATTAATAGATTCTGATGATTGTAAAGCAATGATTCAGAATGTAACAAAATCGTCCCTTGCGACAGAGGTAAAGGAACAACAATAGGAGGATCTTGAGTTAGCGGTATTGAAAGAATAAGTTGCATGGCAAGAGAAGACAATGCTTGAGCTAAAGAGGGACGGAGTTCTCCGGTGCAGAAGTGGAATGTATGCCCCAGATATAGTTGGTCGTTCAGGAAAGATTATGATGAAGATACATTAGTCCGGCTATTCTATTCATCCTGGTTCAACGAAGATATACCATGATATATATATATATATATATATATATATATATATATATATATATATATATATATATATATATATATATTAGTGGAATAATATGAAGAAGGACATTGCTAATTTTGTGGTACAGTGTCCTGACTGTCAGCAAGTATAGATAGAGCATCAGAGGTTTAGAGGTAGAAATATAGACTTGAAAATGAAAGACGATTAATATGAATTTCATTATTGAGCCGCCCACTCTTATCAGAAATATGACTTCATATGAGTGATGGTGGACAAATGTAATGAACCGCTATGTCGTTATGTGCGTTTTGACCATTTTATCCCTGTCGGTTCATTTTCGAGACTAGGAGCGAGTCTAGTGATAACTTAAAGATTCAGAATTCTAAAACAAAGGAATTTGATTGTATTTTTGCATTTGGTTGAAAATTTGTTTTAATCCGTTGGGGAGTTGACTTAGTAAATTAGACCTCTGTTGCGAATTCTGAGGCCACAGATGAGTCTGTAGTGTGATTTTACATGTTGTAGCGAAAAATCCCACCGCCACTGGTGGAATGCGACCGCTGCAGCAGGCGGGGAGCCGCTGTAGCGAGTTCGCCGCAATGGGTTGCCGGTCGCAGCCACGAGATTTTGAGTTTAATAAGGTCCGCCATGGCTGTGGGATTTTTCGCTACAACGAGACCATTGCAGCAAAGCAATGGCCACTGCAGTGGTCAACGGGAGACAAAAACCCACTTTTATATTGCAAAATTCGTGGCATTACCCATATAACTCAAAAAACTCTTCCAAAAAAAGTGAGAGGCGAATTTCCTAGAGTCTTGGTGGATTCTTATTTGAGGATAAGTCTTAACCATTTTCCTTGTTCATTTTTAATTATCATCTCTAAGTTCATATGCTAGTTAAGGTTCTCTACTGGTGGATGAAAAGACTAGAACCCTATAATTGTTGAACCCTTGAATAATTGATGGGTTGCTAATTTTATTGTTGTTTAATCATTTAGGAGTGTAGGTAATAACTTTTTAGGATGAGAAATTGATATTTTATGATGAGCATTGTGTATTGAGACTTAGGGTTCCATTAAAAATGGGAACTTTGGCCTAAAATCTGTTTCGAAAGGGGTAAATTGATTAGAAACACAAATTGGAAGATTATGATTGTTGGGATTAAGATTATGACAAATTCTTTATTAAATGATAGTTCATCCTTTTGAAAGAGGTAGCCTTATATTGCTAGACTTCTAGCGTTCTGAAGCATTACGAAAGGGGAATGCTCTTGCGGAGTAACGTGCATTGTTCCCTTGCTGCATCTAAGGAAGGTTATGGTTTACTTGAGTTAGACTTTGATTAGTTGATTGAATATGTATTCGAATTAACGGTAGAAAGCATGAATAGGCTTTTGGGCTCGGAGTCTGGTTGGATACTGCTTAGGTTGGTATGACTTCTGATTATGTGGGCTTGCCGCCATTACTTTATGTATTAAAAATGAGGTGTTATTATTGTGAATTGGAAATAAGGGGTCAATATATACTCTTCTTGTTGATTGAGATGGTTGGATATTTATGTTGTTTTGGATTGATTTCTTTGAGTCTTGTTATGACTTGTGGCATAGTGCCTTGGATTTATTGACATTGAGTTTATTGACTGATCATATTCCATATTGACTGTTAGTCTAGAAATACGTTGAGATGCATATTGTGATCAGATACAGAAATATATATAAAGGCACATTTGACAGAGAGTGAGGATGTGTCCTAAATAAGGGATCGTGATCCGAGGTCAGTTCCGGAGCGAGTGGTGCATGGACACCATGGATCCCCAATAGGTCATGACTATTGAGCAAAAATTGCCTGTAGCGTGTGTGTACGGTTGAGATACTATCATTAGTTGCATTGCATTGGACTTATCTCATTCTTGTGATGCATTGGTGATTGGTTGATGATTGACTTGTGATACTGTTTTGTTTTTGTACTGTTGTGTCGATCTGCCTATTCTATTGATTTTATGAACTTATGCGTGATACTAATCTTACTCCACCTATGATATCCACCGGTACATAGTGTTTGTACTGATACTACATTTTTTATTTGAGTGCAGATTATGTGCCAGAGACTTCGTCCAGACCTCACATCTAGCTTGAGGCATTCCCGTTCAAATCAGAGGGTGAGCTCCAGTCCATGCCATGCCACCTAAATATCTTTCCTATTCTGATGTCTATTTCTTCCCAGACATTTACGCTATTTCAGATAATTATTTATTCTTAGATAGTTTATTATTTTGGAGTCCTTGTACGATGACTTTTGAATTTTGGGGTTGTAATATTTAGACTTCCGCATATTTTGTTTTATTATGGCATGACTAGATAGTTTAGGGTTTACTTCATGATTATTGATTTATAATTGGGTTATTGATTGAATGATTGGTTAAGGTAATGGTTTGCCCACTAGGGGGGTTGGAGTGGTTGCCATCACGACGGGTTGGGTCGTGACAAAGTAAGTATCAGAGCCTTAGGTTCGTCGATCTCGTTGTGAAAGGACATGTCTAGTAGAGTCTTGTGGATCAGTACAGAGATGTCTGTACCTATCTTCGAGAGGCTATGGGATACTAGGAAAATTCAAATTCTTTCTTTCTTTCGTGCTACTTGATTCCAATTGGTATCAGGATGATTCAAATTGGTATCTGATTTTTATTCTATTCTCTCACGCATGGTGAGGACTCGTGCAGAAGCAGTAGCGAACGAGGCATCCGAGCAGGCCGCTAGGGCCTCAGCTCGCAGTGAAGACAAGGCTAGGGGCCGAGGCCTTAGCAGAGGTAGGGGAGCAGCAGCACTAGCCAGGGGCAGGGCTCCTGCGGCTGGTTAGGCTCGCGCTTGGTCCCCCGTTCCTCAGGTAGTTCTAGATGAGGCAGCAAAGTTTGCAGCAGCACCAGTTCAGCCAGATATTATAGCTCCTCCTGTATTGTCAGTCATTAGGGTTCAAGTGTTGAACCTGTTGAATAGTTTGACAGAGGCAGGTGCGTTACCAGCTCTCCAGGTGCCCAGGGTGTGAGAGTGGGTTATCCAGCTCCGGGCGGAGTTTGTACTCCAGGGGAATAGCATGCTGCAGTTGTGGCTCCACGTATGGATGAGGCTTCAGGGCCTGAGGTGTTTCCTAGACCAGTGGTAGGGCCCAGTATTGACCGGTGATGAGCATGAGTTGTTTTGGAGGTTCACTAAGATGAAGCCTCCAGTCTTTTATGCCACTGAGGCAGAGAATGCTTATGTGTTCATCATGGACTATCATGAGAGGCTCCATAAGATAGGGGTGATGGAGAAGTATGGTGTTGAGTTTGTGACCTTTCGTCTTTGGGGTGATGCCAAGTTATGGTGGAGGGCTTTTGTGGGGTGTAGGTCAGCGAGATTGCCTCCGTTGAATGGACTCAGTTTTATCAGTTCTTTTTAGAGAAGTATGTTCCTAGTACTTTGAGGGAAAGAAGGCATGATGAGTTTAGTAATATTGAGCAAGGAAGCTCCTCAGTGGCTGCTTGTGAGGCCCGGTTCCATTCTTTGTCTCGTTACACTCTCCAGTTTGTGCCTATTGAGGAGGAGAGAGTTAGGCGATTTATGAAAGGGTTGAACACTACCCTTCAGTTGTCAGCTCTTCTACTCGTGGCTTCAGGTGTTTCCTTCGAGGAAGTGGTTGATCATGTTCGGATCGGTGAGGGTGATCGATAGGATAGTTATAGTAAGTATGCAGAGAAGAAGGCCCTCAAGGGTGGTAGTTTCTATCACACCCCAATCCTGATAGGGCATGATGGGCACCCAACTCTTACTTAGAGCTGAGCGAACCCTCTGGCATTCACATAATGAAACTGGACATATAATTTTTTTTTTTGGAAATATGATAAAGTTCTTTCAATCAAACCATAGAAATTTTGCGAACGATACTCAATTAATCAAAAACCGAGTAAGTCAAATTGACATATCGGCCTACATGGTCGCTTTACTCAACACATGACATCTCAACATAGTAACCATAGGACACTGTCTGGAAAGTCCCTAAGAGTAAACACCTGAATCATATGATTCGGGACAGGGCCCCGATATATTGTACACATATATGATAACCATAATGACTCGGCACTGCTCCAGGAAGAAAATGGAGTTTGCCAATCCCAGCTGATAGCCAACCATCCTAGCTGAATACTTTTACCTGCAAAACAATGGGATCGTGTGGCATGAACACGAGCGCCCCCGCAAAGAGACGTCAGTGCGAACAATGTACCGAGTATGTAAGGCATAAGAACATCAAGTACAGATGAATCATGAAAACCAGTCTCAATATTTGAATGCATCTGTGGCTAACATCTGAGAAAATATGCGTAACTCCATATAACTAAAACTGACCCTGTGGCGTATGATAGGCTTAGGATATAATATAACTGATAGTGTTGTAGAACCTACAGCCCGATCCATATATAATATAATAGTGTCGAGGAACGTACGGCCCGATCCATATATAATATAATCATGCCAAGGAACGTACGACCCCATCCATATATATATAATAGTGCCGAGGAATGTACGGCCCAATCCATATGTAATATAATAGTGCCGAGGAACATACGGCCCGATCCATATATAATATAATAGTGCCGAGGAACGCATGGCCCGATCCATAAATATTATAATATATATAAATGCATGTAAGACTCGGAAAAGGATACTCTGAACTCCTCTGGTGACATAAGAAGCTAGTATGATAAGTCTCTGGGAGTTGTGGACATAAAACATAGGAGGCCAAGGATACAAATATCTCCACACTATCTTAGAATAGAGTCTTTGAAACTCGCTTGTTCACTGTGTTCGTTCATATGATAAGGATCATGCCAAAATGAAAGAAAGGGATAGCCTTAACATACCTTGAGTCACCAATACAATCCAATAATGAAATTGTCACCACTAGAATGCCAATCCTTGAATCCGAGCTTAACCAGTTGGGGTCGACCTTGGGGAACTCAATGATTATAGTCAATTTAAAATTCAAATTCTCATCACCATGATTTGGTGCTTGCAACTCTCAGTTTTTGAACGTGGAAATTAAAATGAATGAGGGAATATCTTTGGAGATGAGATAAGTCTCCCCAAGGTCAGTAAAAGTGGCCAGATATCTCAATAATTTTTAGTAAACATTTTAGAATAGAGCTTCTACTATCCATGCCAATTTCGGGAAAAGTTTTATAAATATAATAGTAGGATGCTTAGCTTTGAAGAAAGCAAATGCTGGATAAGTATGTTAATATAATAATCAAAATATTAGCATACGTGGATCTAATATAATTACATATGGCACCATATTTGTTAGCCACCAGGTAACGTTATAGAACATTCCTTTTCTACCAGCCACGTGGACTATGTCCACTACCATGATTAATTGACTAATCACTTTGTTAATCTCCCCCTAAAAATCCAACATTTAACCGATTATACAAATAATTAATTTCTTGATCTCAACTCACTTAAATAGTAATTATTTTTAACATACTTCGTATACCCATTACCATGACCATGTGATATAACACTAGTCCATAACCTCATTTGCCACACATAAAATATTATTTTCAATCATCGTCGTCACACTTTTTTGTCTTAAATCATTTCGGGACTTCATTCCTTGTATACACCGAGTTCTTGATTTTCATGCGTGAATATGATCAAATCCTCCGAGGTCGGGTAAATTTTCTCATGTTGGACGGTCCAATTTCCTAGTCCAAAAATACGAGATATTATAGCTTGGACCGTATTTCATTCAAATAAATGTTGAACCTCGACGAAACTTATTTTATCCGATTCATTTAACTTCTAATCCTTATGACATATCTGTACTGTCACTCTAACCACCTATAAGCTTGGGGAATAACCTCATTTTTCATTACTAATGTCATTTAACTTGCACATTTTCCAACGCATGAAAACACGGGATGTAACATCCTTCCCCCTTTAGAACATTCGTCCTCGAATGTTTAAGTTGTAACGTTATTGTCATTGATGCCAATGTCGTTTCATTTATTCACAGACTCATCTGATATCCTTCAGCTTACTACCTTCATATCTTAGACTTCTAAATACCCAAGAGATTTAAACATGCTATTCCAAATAACCTTCTGTCATGAGTTTCGATAACCTTTAATGTTAACTTTCTTTGACTCATTTCTGATATTCCTCATCGTGTCCTCCCTTACATCCTACCTGTTTATTTACTGGAGATATGATAACTCTTAACATAATCCGCCATGGCGTGGAGGCTCCATCATGCAGTGGTTCAAATGCAATCATTATACTTTCCTATGACAATTCCTTTCTTTTTTTATATATCGTGGCTTTCCTTTGATGGCACACTCATCTCTTCTTAGTAATGATTTAATGCCATTGTCCTTATCTCCTTGTTTTTGTATTTCATTTTCCTTTCTATATCTTACTTAATTTCGAGCACTTTTCATTCTCTCTTGATTGCATATCGGGTCATATTCATATCCTTATGGGTTATAGTTCCTTTGATCTTGTCATCCAATGCCTCATTTGTCATTGTCTATCCTCTTGTTATTCATCATAAGTCATATTTCTGTAAATATCTCATGAGTTATACATGATCACATGTTTCTTCACGTAAAGCATCATCTATAGCTCACGGTGTTTGGAAAGTTTCTAAAACCCTGAGTTTGCAATTTGATGCATAGTGGATCCTACCGTGGTCCTTCATAAACTTGGCTATATTTCTTTAGTCGCTTTTTGATGTTCTCTAGGGGTCCTCGCAATAGAGTAAGAGAGGAGTTACTATTTGTTGGTTTGTCCCGACTCCTCTTAGTATCATAACGTATCAATTGTCCTCAACGCTGAGTTACTTCTTGAACGTTCTTTATTACTTACCTCTCTGTGTCCTCCTTTCGAATCTATGCCGTCATCATTCTTCCAATAATTTACTAAACTGTTTATGTGAGTCTTTTATCACCTACTTGGCGAATGCTAATAAGTATATTCTTCACTATATCGGGTCAACGTCTACTATATAGCGGTAACTCATTACACAACACCCATCCTTATATCATGATTTCACCTCCATCTCATATTCTTCACTTAATCATATCCTGCAAAATGATCATGTCTTTTCTTTTTCACTTCCACCCGAGGAGTTCATATTTCGCTTTTGTCCTTCAGTTTATGCCTTCTATCATTTCATTCTAATTCCTTACTAACATTATGTTATGAGATTGGGATCAACCTTCATATTCATTCAGTTTGTCGTCTGCACTCCAACTACTGTTAAACCATATAGTGGGTCTTTCTGTCGTGACACTCTTTACTACGATCTCAGATCCTGATTAGCTTATAATATAAATTACCATTTCGATCCTGTTCATGTTCGGCCGATAAAAGAATCTTAATACGGGTCTTGTAATTTCATATCAAACTGCCTTAAACACTAAATATTGAAATCCTTGTAATTTACACTCCTTTCTTATTTGTCACTTATAAATCGCAATATCATTAACAAATGACTCTACTGTCAATTTCTTTACCTCTATTCCAGTATAGCATCGCTATCCTTCACAATATTCCTCGAGCTATTTGCTCCCAATATCATGTTGTTCAAGGTCTTCACGAATGATTTTCAATACAGTCTCAGATACCCGCTCGATTCTTGTTCATTTATTTACTAACTATTAGACTCATTTCTGCATAACTCTCACTCTTTGTTTTAGAGTCTATATCTGTCACATCTTAGGATTCATCGTTTCAATCTCTACACTTGTATTTTCCTTATTCGCTTCCTCCCTTAAGGGTCTTACTTATACCATTCTCAAATCTATTACCTCACTTCCAAACTCGAATTCATATATCCCTTTCCTCAATTCCCTTATTATACTGCATCATTTTCATGCCATTTCCCATAATTTATAGCTATGGTAATTCATGTGTGATGTCTTAACATACTCATCTTGCAGTTTTGCAATCAAATAATACAACCAACATAGCAATCCAAACAAGGATGTATTTTACTTAGTTCAACCGTTAGTTATGAGTCAATGTCTACATCTGCTCCAATTAACAACTTCTGTCCCATAGGGATACTCGAAACAGTGGTATTTCTAGCTATTCGTACCATCCATGTGATGTTACTTATCCCGTTCTTCGATACTCAGAGTTCACTTATAGCGTCATCCTTCCTTTTTCTTCCCATCTCAAGTTATTCCTTTCTTTCCCGTAATCGACTTATAGTAACCGTAAATGCATTTTCCTTAAACCCGCCATCTTTGTTTTCAAAGATCTAAGTCTCATGCGCAACTAATACCCGTTATGCCTCATACTTTTTAGCTCTTGTGTTGCGCTCAACATTGATTTCAAAACCAATCATAATCATATCGTATTTGTCGTTGATGATAGCCTTGCTTTATCGCTTTATCGTCGTACGGTAAACTCATAACTCATGGCTACATTTTTCTTTCCAACTTATTCCTCTATATACTTTACTCATTCTGTCTTGGTATAGGATATTCGTAGGTATATGAATCTTCCTTTCCTCATAATACGACTACTTCTTAAGCGCGCGTACTTCGTATATTTCCTTTTCTTTCTATATCCATACTTATTCCTTTAAATTCTTTCCGCCTCAATTCATCCTATTACCTCCCGTTTTATAATCAATCCTTTATTCCTCGCACAAGGAACCCTATTCTTAACCCAGTAACGCTTTGTCCTTTAGAATATATTACTTCTATACAATCCATTCTTCGCTTCCAAAACTTATTCTGTTCATTCTGATCATCCCCTCTCATCCTTATCATGCTGATCCTTTTCCTAACAATCGTTCTATTTCGTTATTCATCTTTCCATAATCTTGGTCTTATAAGCTTTCTTCTCTACTGCCTCATGGCTCGCTTATTGGTTCCACACTTGCATTCACTCTTTATTCATATAGAACATGTCACATCTTAAGTCGTTTCCTCGCTATACTTTACTTACTTTATATTACAGTTCTCGTTCTCATTATATCCTGATCATAATCAACTCTATAGAGTGCCACTTCGTGATCTCGTTCGCAAGCCTGCTTATAAAATAGAATAAACCTCGTGAAGTAAGCATAAGACCTGCTACTCTTTCTGATCAGCCCTATTACACTTACCACATGAGTCATCTTACCAATTCATTCATATTCGTCATAATTCTTCTTCCTCTGTACTCTTGTTTCAATCATACTATTACTTTTTTGAACTATAAACTCGTCATAATTTGTCCCTGCTTATCAATTCAGTCGATACCTCAATATAACACTCTATTAAGATTTGCCAGCCTTTTCTAAATCATCTCTTAGTATCACAAGCCCTTCCAAATTATCCTAGCATTTCTTTTTACCATATCGATATCGTCCTCATAATTACTACTACTATCAATTCAACAACATCTAACTCATCTCTTGCAGTTGTAAATGATACTCCTAACTTAATCCTATCCTGCCATTACTTTTTACACAACATTTTTTCCCGTTAGGACATATTACAAGCTTATATCTTATCTCCTTTAAATTCTAGAAAAATTTCGGCAGAGTTTCCTCTATATTTATTACTATCCATAACCTGCACGCAGCAAATACCAACAATACCCCACAGGGCTAATATATATATACGACATATCTCAGCCATACAAGGCTCCCAATTTAAAGTAAAAGTACAAAGATGTCGAAACTTACCTCATATATCACACCTCGAGATGCACCTGATCCTTTAGCGATCTGCCCTGTTATGCCTTCCTATTTACTTTCCCTTTCATTCTTCCGTTTTACATTTCAATCATACCTCAATATTCTTACCTTACCCGATATACATCTTTCGTGCCGTTGCTTACCTTTGTACTGATTCATTCAGTTTGTTTAGTGCACAAACTTATAACTGAACTTATCATCAACAGATACATTTAATCAATTTCTCTGTTGTAATTACACTGACTAACCTCTATGACAACCAATCCATCATCATAAAAATACATAGTCTGATAACGTAGCCTCAACGAAGTGACTTACCGTTGTAACTTTCAATATCATCAATCACTTTCTTCTGTCGATACCGTTCTTCTGGTGAAATCAAGGGTTAGTATAAGGAATCTCATTTTCTATAGCTTGGCTCTATCGCACGATCTTAGATATGAAAGAAAAGTAACCATCCTAAATGCCCTGCAGCCCTCTCGCGTTTATAAATGTGGCGCGCAACACACCATAAACAAGACTCTACTAGACACGACTTTGCAGACAACCCCTAGGACGAACTGCTCTTATACCACTTTGTCACACCCCGATCCTGATAGGGCATGATGGGCACCCAACTCTTACTTAGAGCTGAGCGAATCCTCTGGCATTCACATAATGAAACTGAACATATAATTTTTTTTTTGGAAATATGATAAAGTACTTTCAATCAAACCACAGAAATTTTGCGAACTATACTCAATTAATCAAAAATCGAGTAAGCCAAACTGATATATCGGCCTACATGGTCGCTTTACTCAACATATGACATCTCAACATAGTAACCATAGGACACTGTCTGCAAAGTCCCTAAGAGTAAACACCTGAATCATATGAGTCGGGACAGGGCCCCGATATACCCATACACATATCTGATAACCATAATGACTCGACACTACTCCAGGAAGAAAATGGAGTTTGCCAATCCCAGCTGATAGCCAACCATCCTAGCTGAATACTTTTACCGTAAAACAATACGGGACCGTGTGGCATGAACACCGCCCCTTACAAAGGGATGTCGACGAACAATGTACCGAGTATGTAAGGCATAAGAACATCAAGTACAGATGAATCATGAAAACCAGTCTCAATATTTGAATGCATCTGTGGCTAACATCTGAGAATATATGCGTAACTCCATATGACTGAAACTGACCCTGTGGTGTATGATAGGCTTAGGATATAATATAACTGATAGTGTTGTAGAACGTACTACCCGATCCATATATAATATAATAGTGCCAAGAAACGTATGGCCCAATCCATATATAATATAATTATTCCGAGGAACATACGGCCCGATCCATATATATATATATAATAGTGCTGAGGAACGTACGGTCCGATCCATATATAATATAATAGTGCCGAGGAACGTACGGCCCGATCCATATATAATATAATAGTGCCGAGGAACGTACGACCCGATCCATATATAATATAATATATATAAATGCATGTAAGACTCGGAAAAGGATACTCTGAACTCCTCTGGTGACATAAGAAGCTAGTATGACAAGTCTCTGGGAGTTATGGACATAAAACATAGGAGGCCAACGATACAAATATCTCCACACTATCTTAGAATAGAGTCTTCGGAACTCGCTTGCTCACTGTGTTCGTTCATATGATAAGGATCATGTCAAAATGAAAGAAAGGGATAGCCTTAACATACCTTGAGTCACCAATACAATACAATAATGAACTTGTCACCACTAGAATGCCAATCCTTGAATCCGAGCTTAACAAGTTGGGGTCGAACTTGGGGAACTCAATGACTATAGTCAATTTAAAATTCAAATTCTCATCGCCATGATTTGGTGCTTGCAACTCTCAGTTTTTGAACGTGGGAATTAAAATGAAGGAGGGAATATCTTTGGAGATAAGATAAGTCTCCTCAAGGTCAGCAAAAGTGGCCAAATATCTCAATACTTTTTAGTAAACATTTTAGAATAGAGCTTGTACTATCCATGCCAATTTCGGGAAAAGTTATTTAAATATAATATAATAGTAGGATGCTTAGCTTTGAAGAAAGCAAATGCTGGATAAGTATATTAATATAATAATCAAAATATTAGCATACGTGGATCTAATATAATTACATATGGCAGCATATTTATTAGCCACCAGGTAACGTTTTAGAACATTCCTTTTCTACCAGCCACGTGGACTATGTCCACTACCATGATTAATTGATTAATCACTTTGTTGATCTCCCACTAAAAATCCAACATTTAACCGATTATACACATAATTAATTTCTTGATCTCAACTCACTTAAATAGTAATTATTTTTAACATACTTCGTATACCCATTACCATGACCATGTGATATAACACTAGTCCATAACCTCATTTGCCACACATAATATATTATTTTCAATCATCGTCGTCACACTTTTTCGTCTTAAATTATTTCGGAACTTCATTCCTTGTATACACTGAGTTCTTGATTTTCATGCATGAATATGATCAAATCCTCCGAGCTCGGGTAAATTTTCTCATGTTGGACGGTCAAATTTCCTAGTCCAAAAATACGAGATATTATAGATTGGACCGTATTTCATTCAAATAAATGTTGAACCTCGACGAAACTTATTTTATCCGATTCATTTAACTTCTAATCCTTTTGACATATTTGTACCGTCACCCTAACCACCTATAAGCTTGGGGAATAACCTCATTTTTCATTAATAATGTCATTTAACTTGCACATTTTCCAACGCATAAAAACACGGGATGTAACAGTTTCAGTAGTTCATTCTCCCGGGGACAGAGTTCATAGGTCTACTCGGGACGTCCTATTCATTCAGCCATGCAGGCTTCAGTTGGAGGCCAACTAAGGGCCAGTCAGTACTCTTCTAGTTAGCCAGGGGGTTCACAGGCCAGATTTTCAGACTGTGGGGTTATTCTGCTTCTTCGATTTCTGTTCAGCGACCTTCGTTAGATCGTGGATGCTTTGAGTGTGGTAAGGTGTCCATTTCAAGAGATATTGTTCTAGATTTAGACAGGGCGGCTAGGGTGCTCAGTATCAGCCTCTCAGGGCTCCAGTTTAATCAGCTAGACGAATAGGATCTTATGGTGGAAACCGTGCTCGATCGGGCGGTGGGTCACACCGGGGTAAAGGTGGCACCTGCCTCAACGAGGCGGATCCCAAATCAGCAAAGGTCGACATCATCCCGATAGGCGAAGCTCGCATGTAGACAAAGCCGATCGTCGAGGTTCATAGGCTAAGGCTGGGACGGGTTCATTGTTATGCCTTCCCGGCATATTAGAGGTCAGGCTCGGGGATCGTATGCGCAAATATCACAGTAACATCTCGCCCATCACTGGATGGGCTCTGTATTGTTTTATCTGGGGTCTACATTCTCTTATGTGTCAATATATTTCTCTATGGGTCTCGATATGGTCTGTGATTTGCTTGATGCCCCTATTCATGTATTTACTCCAATTGGAGACTCTGTGGTTGTAGATAGAGTATAACAGTCTTGTATTGTCAAATTTATGGGGTATGGTACATGGGTGGATTTAGTGATTCTGGACATGCTAGATTTTGATGTTATTTTAAGTATGAGTTGGCTAGCTCCTTACCATGTGATTCTAGATTGTCATGCCAAGAGAGTCACTTTACCAATGCCAAGTATATCTAGCCTTGAGTGGAAGGGTACCCCTAGTCCCTCCGCAAAGAAGATCATTTCTTTTCTGTGTGCTAAAAAGCTAGTTAATAGAGGGTGCTCGGCTTATTTGGCGCATATTCGTGATACTACTGCTGATGATCCATCTCTTGAGTTAGTTCCTATGGTGCGTGAGCTTGCGATGGTGTTTCCCACAGACTTGCAAGGTATGCCACCCGATCGTGATATTGACTTAGAGCCAGGGACTCACCCTATTTCTATTCCGCCATATTGGATGACACCGCAGAAAGGGGAGTCAAGGAACAAACTTTTCGCATCTTTTGAGGAGGCAGTGGATTTATCAGATCGAGCATCTCCCCTTAGGGTGCTCCTGTACTGTTTGTGACGAAGAAGGATGGGACTATGCGGATGTGCATTGATTACCGGTAGTTGAACAAAGTCACCATTCGGAATAAGTACTCCATTACTCGTATCGATGATCTATTTGACCAGCTTCAGGGGGCTTCTGTGTTTTTCAAGATTGATTTGAGATCGGGTTACCGTCAGTTGAATATTCGGGCCGAAGATATTCCTAAGACAGTTTTTTAGACTCGGTATGGGCACTATGAGTTCTTTGTTATGTCTTGTGGGCTTACTAATGCCCCTGCTACTTTTATGGATTTGATGAATGGCATTTTTAAGCCATAATTAGATTCGTTTGTGATAGTGTTTGTTGATGATTTTCTTGTTTAATCGCGTAGTAGGGAGGATCATGAGAAACACTTGAGGGTTGTTCTTGGGTTGTTTAGAGACAAGGAGATGTATGCCAAGTTCCCTAAGTGTGAGTTTTGGCTTGAGTCAATATGCTTCTTGTCCCATGTGGTGTCAAAGGAGGGGATTATGGTTGATCCTAAGAAGATTGAGGTAGTGAGAGATTGGGCTAGGCCCACATCAGTGACAAATATTCGCAGTTTCATGGGTTTGGCTAGTTACTATCGTCCGTTCGTGAAGGGGTTTGCCTCTATTGCTTCGCATTTGACCCTTTGACTTAGAAAGAATTACCTTTTTAGTTGTCTGACAAGTGTGAGCTTTCAAATGCTCAAGACTTTATTGACTACAGCTCTGATTCTAGCATTGCCCGTGGAGGGCGAGGATTATATAATTTATTGCGATGCTTCACGTTCTAGTTTGGGTGCTATGTTAATGCAGGAAAAAAGGTTATTGCTTATGCTTTTAGACAACAAAAATTTCATGAAAAGAACTATCCTGCTCACGGTTAGGAGTTGGCAGCAGTGGGTTTTGCTTTGAAGATTTGGAGGCACTATCTCTATGGTGTCCATTGTGAGGTTTTCACCGATCATTGCATTCTTCAGCATGTGTTTACTCAGAGAGATCTTAATTCTAGGCAGCGGAGATAGATGCAGTTGCTTAAGGATTATGATATTACTATTTTGTTTCATCCTGGCAAGGCAAACCTGGTAGCGGATGCCCTGAGCAGGAAGTCGCCCTAGTATGCGGAGTTTGGCTTACTTGATCGCTTCGGAGCGTCCGTTAGCCATGGAGGTTCAGACTCTAGCTAACTGTTTCGTGAGGCTTGATATGTTTGATTCGGGGAGGGTGTTGGGTTATGTTGAGGCGAGATCATCGCTTCTGGACCAGATTAAAGCAAAGTAGTTCGAAGATGCAAGATTGTACAAGATTCGTGATAAGGTTTTGAGTGGTATGGCCAAGGAGGCCATGATTAATACTGAGGGGGTCTTGAGGATTAAGGGACGTTTTGTGTTCCTCGCGTTGATGACTTGATTCGGACGATTCTGGAAGAGTCCCACAGTTCTAGATACTCTATTCATCCTGGAGCTACCAAGATGTATCGTGACTTGAGGCAGCACTATCTATGGGATAGGATGAAGCAGGGTATTGTTGAGTTTGTTTCGCAGTGTCTAAATTGTTAGTAGGCTATGTACGAGCACCAGAGACCCAGAGGAACGCTTTAGAGGATGCCCATTCCTGAGTGGAAGTGGGAGAGGAAAGCCATGGACTTTGTCATCTGTCTTCCGAAGACGTTGGGCAAGTTTGATTCGATTTGGTCATTGTTGATAGATTGACTAAGTCTGCTCATTTCATGCCGGTTCAAATTACAATCACTGCTCAGAAGTTGGCCCAGATTTGTATCCGTGAGATTGTTCATTTGCATGGGGTCCCTGTTTTCATAATATCTAATAGAGGCACGCAGTTTACATCCCGATTTTGGAGGACCTTACGTGTGCCAAGTTGGGCACTCGATTGGATATGCTTAGAGCTTGTATGATTGACTTTGGTTGTCATTAGGACCAGTTCTTACCATCAGTAAAGTTTGCTTATAATAATAGTTACCACTCGAGCATTGATATGGATCCATTTGAGGCTCTTTATGGGAGGAGATGCGGGTCTCCTATTGGATGGTTTGATGTATTTGAGGTAAGGCTGTGGGGTACTGACCTTTTGAGAGAGTCATTAGGCAAGGTTAAGGTGATTCGGGACAAGCTCTAAGTGGCTCAGAATAGACAGATGGAGTATGTAGACTGAAAGGTCCGAGATCTTGAGTTCATGGTTGGGGAGCAGGTTTTGTTGAAGGTCTCACCCATGAAGGGTGTGATGTGGTTCGGGAAGAAGGGCAAGCTCAGTCCTAGGTTCATAGGTCTGTTTGAGATTCTTGACTGTGTGGGGGAGGTAGCCTATGAATTGGCTTTGCCTCCAGGTTTGTCCAACCTTCATCCAGTGTTTCATGTCTCTATGTTGAAGAGATATCATGGTGATGGTTCTTTCATCATTCGTTGGGATTCGGTCTTGTTGGATGAGAACTTTTTTTATGAGGAGGAGCTTATCTCTATTTTAGACAGAGAGGTTCATAATTTAAGGTTTAAGGAGATAGTGTCTGTGAAGGTTCAGTGGAAGAATCGTTCCGTTGAGGAGGCTACTTGGGAGACTGAGTCAGATATGCGTAATAAGTATCCCCAGCTTTTCATTGAGTCAGGTACCTTTCCCCTTGTTTTCTTTCCTTGCTCGTTCGAGAAGGAATGTTTGTTTAATTTGTATCTGAAGTAATGACCCGCTAGGTCGTTATGTGCATTTTGACCGTTTTACCCCTGCCGGTACATTTTCGAGAGTAGGAGCGAGTCTAGTGATAACTTAAAGATTCAAAATTCTAAAAAAAAGGCATTTGATTGTATTTATGCATTTGGTTGAAAACTTGTTTTAATCCATTAAGCGTTGATTTAGTAAATTAGACCTCTGTTGTGAATTCCGAGGCCACAGGTAAGGCTGTTGTGTGTTTTTACACTTGTGTCCCTATTTGGCTTGAGTCTGTAAGGCCTCGGATTGATGTTGGGATGCTGGTTGAAAAAACTGGTGAAAAAACAGATGTCATTGGTCGAATGCGAACACTACAGCGAGCAGGGGGCAGCTGTAGCGAGTCCACCGCAAAGGGTCACCGGTCGCCGCAGCGAGATTTTGAGTTTAATGAGGTCCGCCGTAGCAGTGGGATTTTCAGCTACAGCGAGACCGCTCCAGCGAAGCAATGACCGCGCAGCGGTCGACGAGAGACAGAAACCCACTTATATATTGCAAAATTCGAGGCATTACCCATATAACTCCAAAAACTATTCCCAAGAAAGCGAGAGGCAAATTTCATAGAGTCTTGGTGGATTCTTCTTTGAGGGTAAGCGTTAATCTTTTTCCTTGTTCATTTGATTATCATCTCTAAGTTCATATGCTAGTTAAGGTTCTCTAATGGTGGATGAAAACACTAGAACCCTAGAATTGTTCAACCTTTGAATAATTGGTGGGTTGTTAATTTTTTTGTTGTTTAATCATCTAGGAGTGTAGGTAATCACTTTCTAGGATTGGAAATTGATCATTTAAGATGAGCATTGTGTATTGAGACTTAGATTTCCATTAAAAAATGGGAACATTGGCCTAAAATCTAGTTCGAAAGGGGTAAATTGATTAGAAACCCACAAATTGGAAGATTATGATTGTTGGGATTGAGATTATGACAAATTGTTTGTTAAATGATAGTTCACCCATTTGAAAAGGGTAGAAGTAATTAGGTCTTCTTCCCCAACTGTTGTTCTTATTTGATTAGAAGGTCTATTGCTTACTTAATGTTATATTGCTAGACTTTGAGCGTTTCGAAGCATTATGAAATGGGAAAGCTCTTACGGAGTAGCGTGCATTGTTCCAGTTCTGCATCCGAGGTAGGTTATGGTTTACTTGAGTTAGACTTTGATGAGTTGATTGTATATATAGTAGAATTGACGAGAGAAAGCATGATTAGGCTTTCGGGCACGAAGTCTTGTTGGATACTATTTAGGTTGGCATGACTTCTGATTATGTGGGCTTGTCGCCATTACCTTATGTATTGAACATGAGGTGTACTTGTTGTGAATTGGAAAGAAGGGGTTACTATGTACTGTTCTTGTTGATTGCGATGGTTGCATACTTATGTTGTTCTGGATTGATTTCTCTGAGTCTTGTTATGACTTGTGGCATGGTGCCTTGCATTTATTGACATTGAGTTTATTTACTGATCATATTCCATTTTGACTATTGGTCTGGAAATACGTTGAGATGCATATTGTGATCAGATACAAAAGTATATATAAAGGCACATTTGACAGGGGGTGAGGATGTGGCCTAAATAAGGGCTCGTGATCCGAGGTTAGTTTCGAAACAAGTGGTACATGGATACCATGGGTCCGTACAAGTAATGACTATTGAGCAAAAATAGCCAGTAGCCTGTGTGTACGATTGAGATACTATCATTGGTTGCATTGCATTGGACTTATCTTATTCATGTGATGCGTTATTGATTTGTTGATGATTGACATGGGATACTGTTGTGTTGTTGTGCGGTTGTGCCTATATGCCGATTATGTTGATTTTATGAACGTATGCATGATACTAATCTTATTTGGCCTATAATATCTCCCGTTACATAGTGTTTGTACTGATACTACCTTGATGCACTTGTTATTTGAGTGTTGATGGTGTGCCAGAGACTTCGTCCAGACCTCACATCTAGCTTAAGGCTATTTCCCGTTCAGATCAGAGGGTGAGCTCCTATCCATACCATCTTTGCCTGAAGATCTTTCCTATTCTGATGTCTATTTCATCCCAAACATTTAGGCTATTTCAGACAATTATTTATTCTTAGACAGTTTATTATTTTAGAGTCCTTGAATGATCACTTTCGAATTTTGGGGTTGTAATAGTTAGACTTCCGCATATTTTGTTTTATTATGGCATGAATAGACAGTTTAGGGTTTACTTCATGATTATTAATTTATAATTGGGTTATTAATTAAGTTGACCCATTTCTTGCTAGACTTACAAAGTTGACCCATTTCTTGCTAGACAGAGCTATTCACATGGCCGAGGATTATGCAAAGTTGTATATTAAGGAGATCGTGCGACTTAATGACATTCTAATGTTATTTCAGATAGAGGAGCTATGTTTACTGTAAACTTCTGGAGATCCTTCTAGAGAGGTTTGGGAAAACAAGAGGAACCTGGTGTAGTTTTCACCCCAGACAGATAGCCAGGCCGAGCGTATGATTTAGACTCTCCGGGATATGCTACACACATGTGTACTAAATTTCATAGAGAATTAGGTTGATCATTTACCCCTCAATGAGTTTGCATATATTAACAGGTATCATTCCAGTGTCAAGATGGCTCCATATAAGGCCTTATATGATCAGGGGTGCAGATCTCCTATCGATTGATTCGGCGTGGGAAGATCAGAGTGGGAGGATCAGAGTCACCTAGACTCGTTTGTCCACTATGTTGTAGAAAAAGTCATCTAGAGTCGCTAGAAATCACTTATGGATGTGGGCGCTGAGATTTAGAGTTTATGTAAATGATTGGGTCTTCCTGAGAATGTCGCAAATGAAAGGTGTAATGAGATTTAGTAAGAAAGGCAAGCTTAGTCCAAAGGTACACTGGGTC
Source organism: Lycium ferocissimum (assembly GCF_029784015.1). NCBI lineage: Eukaryota > Viridiplantae > Streptophyta > Magnoliopsida > Solanales > Solanaceae > Lycium > Lycium ferocissimum. The sequence goes on from NW_026725693.1 coordinate 51,063, forward strand.
GTAGAGAATTGTTCCAGGAATAGGCCAAGTAGGCTACGAGTTAGAGTTGCCTCCAAAATTGGAGTCTATGCATCCAATCTTTCATGTATCTGTATTACGCAAGTGTTTTATTAGTAGAGAATATTTGAGTTGAAATGGTTGCAGCATAAATCAGATACAGCTTTTGTGATGTTTTTATTAAAATTGATGGTTGTGTAGAGCCAAAAGAGGTTGTGGATTGATTGTGGCCCTGTGTTGCATATATATTGTATTTTCTGGCTGCGTGACAAGTTAGATATAGTCCAGTATACAGAGGAGACTCTGTTAAAATTTTCATAAGACCCTGAAGAGTTAGTGCCTCTCCTATACTCCTCTACATTCGAGGACGAATGTTCCTAAGGGGGCAAGGATGTTACACCCGATTTTTTTTCTTCTTTTCATGCTAGTATGCGTCGTAAGTAAAGTAAATGGGAGAGGATGGTCATTGAGAAAGAAGCCTTAACAGGTTGGTCATTTGTCCGGTGAGGCTAAGATCCCCTATTCGGATGATAATGAGTTTAAACAAGTGTTAAGTAAGTTTCATAAGACTTTGGGGTTAAAAGAATCAAAGAAAATACTTTTCGACGAAGTTCGTCAAAGAAAAGTGGTTTGTAATAGCCCATACTTTCGGGGTAAGAATAAGAGTGCTTAATATGATAAGAAGGTCATGTTATGAAGTAATTGAATCATACAATAGTAGTATGATAAGCCTTGAAGTCAAGCAAGTTGTAAAACAAAAGTTGGCACAGGTCATCACAAGTTACGTTCATAAGTTCGCTGAAATTTGGGTCTAATGTCATTGAGCTTTTCTCCTAATATACTTAGTGTTACGGGGTGATCCACCTACCAAATTTAAGGTCTATGAGTCCATTTTCCAATGCACTAAATGCAAATCAAACGCCGAGAATCCCGCGGTGCTAGTAAGCTTGTTGTTCTTCTTGTGGTTGCAGATTTTGGAGCATCTCTAGCTCATGTTGGGGGTTGTTCTAGGTGAAATATGGTAATATTATATTTGTCCTTAATATATTTTAGCTTATAGAAGTTGTGGCTAACTTGTACGGCTGAAAACTCGTGAAATAAAGGTCAGAAATCATAGTTGTGATGTTGTTTGTTCTTTGTACTATTTTGAAGTTGTTCATGTGGTATTTTATGGCGGGAAATTGATGGAATAACTTGGATATTTTTTTGTTGATGTTGTTCTTGTTGATTTTTGTGTTGGTTTGAATTAGAAGGAAGTGAAAGATATAGGGGAAGTGCTGCCTAATTTTCTAGAAATGAGCTACTAGCTTAGTATTGTATTTTAAGTCTTTTGATGGTTTAACCTTAGCCCCATTGTCAATATTGTAGATTGAAGGGCTACGGGCAAAGTATGTTGAGTCGTAAAGTAAATGATAAAGGTATATAGTGGCTATCCCTTTTCTTTCATTAGCATGAATCTGTCGTAAGTAATAGTTGGGTGAATCTTATAGGAGAAACACATATTGTAGTGCTCGTGTCTCAATAGGTGTTACATTTTCCGTATACTTCCATCGTATCTTATTTAGAGGGGCTCTCATTCTCTTTATGTCATTCCATCTTTGTTGAATAGAGGTAGAGAGTTACACATACACCTTCATACATTCTGCTATATACGTGATATACAACATTATATATATATGTTTTCTGTTCCCTGGGCACTTAGTCAGTGAGAGATATTATTGCCTGACCACTTGGTCAGTGAGAGATATTATTGCCTGACCACTTGGTCAGTGAGAGTTATTATTGCCTGTGTTACACCTCGGAAAAATTTTCCGTTGATGCACAGTGAATAGGCTAATGAGAGATAGGAGGTGGACGATGTTTCAATAAGTAAGACATAGCAATTGATAATTCTAAATGAGATTCGAAAGACATTCGATGTTAGATAAGAAAGTTGCCAAGAGAAGGCTATGTAAGCGGTAAATTTCGGAAAGGCTTTATGAGTAGTAAGTTGATGACGACTTAATGATGTGTTGGGGAAGAGTTATGACGCCCCTTAGGTTGCTAATGAAGTGATAAACAAGTGCTAAGAAGGTTCCATAAGGATTGGAGATCAAACGAGACGACGGGATCAAACTTGGTGGGCTTCGTGAGTTCCACGGCCAAATCCACGGCCAGCATTGCATTCCACGGACCGTGGATGGGTCCGTGGAACTGCCGTGAGAGAGAGCAGCTGGCTGGTCGTGAACCACGACCAGCTCCACGGACAAGACACTTGGTTCCACGGACCGTGGAACAGTCGTGGAACACCCGTGGCCGAAATGTTTTAAGTGTTTAAATGAGTTCCCAACTTCATTATTTCATTTCCAACCTCTCTCTACTTCTCTCTAAGACCTCTAGGGTTCCATGTATGTTTCATGAACAAGGAATCAAAGGAAATCAAAAGGTGATTATCATCAAACCAAGTGAATCAAAGTAAGGGAAACCATTAAAGTTCATCAAAAGCAAGAAATCCAAGTGAAGGAAAATCTAGGGTTTGGCTCAAGTGAGGTTTATGCAACCAAGGTTCAATCCTACACCATCCAAGGTAAGTTTTATGATGTTTCCATGTTATATAAAGTGTTTAGAGGATGAAACACTCGGATTACGAAAGAATATAAGAAGTGGGTCATGAATGTGTGAATAGTAGCACTTTTGAGTAAACGTTTGGAACGAGTTATGATTCTTGATACTTTACGAATATGATCATGTTATGGAATGATATTGAGAGTATGTAAATCGACATTGTATGTGAATGAACGTATGGTCGAGTGATGTCTATGAATATGGATAAAATGAAGAGAATTATGAAGTAAGAATAAGGTAGATGACTAGAAACTATTATGATGATAATATGAATGTTATTATTGATGTTTGGGAGTTGAGATGTAATACGAGGAAAGTCGTATAAATAAAGGAGATGCTGTCCGATTTTCTCTAGAATTAAGTTATGAATGCTAATACTATCTATCATCTAATACGAGTATGCACTTCAATGAAGGTAGAACGTGAGCTTTGAAGAAGATCGCTCAAGCGATACAATAGTTACACGACAAGGTATGTAAGGCTAACCCTTCTTTCATAAGGCATGGTTCTTGGGCCAAATTGTTCATCTCTTACGAGTTCATGATACTTTCTAATGATCTTAGCTCGAGAAGCTATTAAGCCAATGATGCCCAAGTGATACGATTGTACTAAGTTTCTTATACGACGAGTAATGCTCTAAGGATAGAATGTAATGAATGACGATAGTAAAAAGGGTAAGAGATAGATATGAACTAGTATGTATGTGTGCCTATGAGAGGCTATTGTGAACCCCGAGCTTATATGGCCGGGTAGAATATGATAAGTATGTATAGGTATATGTATGTATGCCC
>NW_026725694.1:0-54834 GCF_029784015.1 Lycium ferocissimum
ACGCAAATTGGGGAGGAAAACGTACAAGCGTATTTTAAAAAATAAAAAGAGTTATTTTGCTTCTCTTCTAGGAGAGTAATAGCAGCGCCTTCTATCTTAAAGCTAGCATAAGAAAATGTTTAATTTTTCTCAAGAACAATATGCGGATTTTGCACAGCGCCTCGATCTCGTTGTTCTATTTTTATCGCGATGTTGAATTGGAGTTTCCTTCGAAGTGAAGTAAGGTGGAAGAAGCGTAGTTCTTGGAATATAGCGTAAGAATCCTCCTCTCCTAGGTATATTTAAATTTATCCAGGTCATAGCTAAATTGTGATATGAGAACTACGAAATTAATGACGGGAAATCGTATGAGTTGCTGTTGTTATTGTGTGGACTGATTTGGAGTGTATTCTTGAGTTTTTGTGGCTGGAATTCTTGGAATATAGCTTGTGTATGCTGTTGTTGATGTTGTGGTTCTTGATGTTGGGTTGAGGAAGTGATACTTCCCGCCATTAATTCTGTAGTTCTCATCTCACAATTTAGCTATGACCTGGATGAATTTAATATACCTAGGAGAGGAGGATTCTTACATTATATGGCAAGAACTACTCTTCTTCCACCTTACTTCACTTCGAAGGAAACTCCAATTCAACATCATGACAAACACAGAACAATAAGATCGAAGCGGTGTGCAAAATCCGCATATTCTTCTTGAGAAGAATTAAACATTTTCTTATGCTTGCTTTAAGATAGAAAGAGCTGCTATTACTCTCCTAGGAGAGAAGCAAAGTCACTCATTTTTTTTTTTTTTGTTAAATACGGTTGTACGTTTTCCTCTCCAATGTGCGTTTCTTAAAGGAACAAGAGATCAACATTACATATAGGAAAAAGAGACAAACAATTACATATGTCATCTATATTAATATGTGGCCCCCACCCCTTTTTACCATCTCTCAAACATTATAATTATGCCACCAAACACCTTTAGTGCCTAGTCACTATCTTCCTAGCCCCATGGTGACATGTGGAAGATAAGGTGATGCCACTCATCATTTCCACTAATTTTATTTATTTTTTGTATCTCCACTATAATCCAACATTTAACCAAATACACACATAATTAATTTATTAATCTCAGTTCCTCAATATTGATCAATTCTAACACACTTCATATACTCATTATCATAATTATGTGGTAGAACTCTAGTCCACAGCTTCTTTATACATACACCAAATATGATTCCCAATCACCGTCATCACACCTGTTAAATCCTAAATTATTTCGGGACCTAATCCTTTTTATACACCGATCTCTTTATTTACATACTTGAATATGAACAAAATTGTTCAGTGTGAGCAGTTTGAACCATAGCCTGATGATACGGGTATAATATTGATGAAACTTATACTATTCGATTTGATTAACCTCTAACCTTCATGACACTTACTTATCTCGTGTTAAGCATAGCATGAATACTTATAACCTCAAAAGAATCTTGTCCTTTGAGCTTATATCAGTTAACTTACGACAAATCCCTTTAACCTAAGCTTTGACCATGATCATTAGTGGCTAGACTTAGAAAACCCGATAAAGAATGTGGGAATTGAAATTTCCTCTTCGCACGTTGTAAGATGGTGGTTTACGCCCATGAACAAATGACCCCGTATTTCTAAGTATGATCCCGTATTTCAAGTCGTAAACGCCCATGAACGGTACCAAAGATTTCTGAGCATTCTGGAATTTGACACTTAGAGGTTACATCGTTAAATACGGACCATATTTTAAAATATGGCCCGTATTTCAAAACATATTTGAAATTTGAGAAAACTTCCTTGATGAAAGTTTTAGATCTTTGAAATACCTTTCCAACGGTATATTATGGCGGTCAAACGGACATCAGTGCAATGAGTTATAACCATTTTACTGAAGAGACGCAGTGCAGTCCATACGAAATACGGACCGTATTTCAAAATACGGCCCGTCTTTCAAAATACGGCCAGTATTTTGCTGGACGTAAAATTCAATTTTTCAGAACAGTATATATTCGTCCATATCAGTTCAAATCATTATTTTTCATTCCTTCAAGCCCTAGAACGACCTCCTACCCTCCTCCATCATCAAGAACACCAAGGTAAGCCTACTCTAATTATTCCAACTCAATTCTAACATATACTCTAATAATCTAAACAAGAAATCATCATTCCTAAACTAGGGTTTTCAAGAAAACCCATCTTAAGGTTCAAGAATTCAAGATTTTGGAAATCTTCTTCAAAGCTCAAGTCTTTAATTCAAGTTTTGGAGCGACTAAGGTATGTAGAGTTACTATCTACGTGTGGGAACATCATTGTTCTTCCCCACGCCTCATAATCCATAAATTATGATTCTTTACGAAAACTAGAGTTTATAGACCATGCTCATGATAACCCTAGGTCCATGTCCATGATTATATTATGTATGAATTGTTATAATTCCATCATTGAGTTTTTAATATTTATTTATGATTATTAAGAATCTGTCCGTAATCTATAAAAAATTCATATATCTCATTCCATGGGTTCATGCATGCTAGTTTATGATATATTATGCTATTTTCAAGAAAATACTATACATGTTTTACAAGTTCATGCAAGCAAGCTATAATTTATGATATCCATGTACAAGTTATATTCATGAAAACCATGGGCAGCAAGTGCCACTTATTTTACATGTTCATGATTTTAGGAGTTGCTTTAATTATCGAAGAAGGCTTCAGATAGCCTGAAACTACGTAGCCACCGTAGGATGAGGATCGCTCCACCCATGCCCCGGACGATCTCTCATAATGACTGGATCCTTTCATATTTTATTAAATCTCATGTTCCCCGCAAGGACCGAGTGTTCTCGGCGGCGGAACGCAAGCACCAGACCATGGATCGTTTATAAGTTATTGCTCTCCCTACTTATGATATTTTTACCATGTTATATATATATATATATATATATATATATATATATATATATATATATATATATATATATATATATATATGTATTCATGTTCATGACCAGGTTTCAGTTTCAGTTTCACTTCTTATTATTTCATGTCCCATGTTATTTCATTCAGTTGCTTTACATACCAGTACATTCAATGTGCTGACGTCCCCTTTTATTGCCGGGGGGGAGCCTACATTTCACGATGCATGTACGATATACGGACGACACATCGCTCGTAGGATTTGCATTCGTATCGACTTATTGGTGAGCCCCATCTCATTCGGGGTTTAGTCAACTTTTGTTTTATGATTAGTTATGCATCTAAGGTATCCGGGGGCCTTGTCCCGGTAAGTATGTTTTCCTAGTCAAGACTCATGATAGAGGTTTCATAGACTAGACAAGTCAATTATGTTATGTCAGACATTCGGAGTCGTATAGCCATTTTGGCTCATTCATGTTATTTCCGCACTCATGTTTAAACAAGTATTTTTATTAAGTATTATGACTTACTATGTTTTATAAAGGCTCATCATGCATTCACGTTATATTCCGCTCATGTTATGCCTCATGATGATTCAGCAAGCCATGTGGTTCGCTCGGTCACATGCAGTAAGGCACCGAGTGCCGTGTTTCGCCCAGGCCATGGTTCGGGGCGTGACAAAGCTTGGTATCAGAGCCTAGGTTCAAGTGTCTTAGGGAGTCTATGAAACCGTGTCCAGTGGGGATCACTTTTATATGTGTGTGCGCGCCACACATATAAACAGTTGACCACCAAGACATCTAAGATTGTCTCACTTATTTCAACTCTAGATCGTGCAATAGAGCTATGTTCTTAGAAATCACTCGGACTCGTGTGTTGTTCCCCATTCTACCAAATACGCCTCATCTCAGTGGATGAGGAAGATGTGAAACTAATCATTATCGATGTGTTGCTTTCAGATAGAGTTATCAGGAGTTATTCTGACTCGTGCGCATTGCATTCTTTCAGAAAATGTCTACTAAGAGAAAGGCAACTTCGGGCCCGAGGGCTACCATTGATGCGAACCCAGAGATGAACTCTCAGACTCCGAGAGTTCTAATTCAATTCTGCGACTGTAGGTCATCAGAACCTGCTTCAAGTACCACTAATGTCCCAGCTCAGACCAATGTGAGGAAGAGGGGTTTTCATAATCCTATGCAAGTGTAATAAGAGAAATCAAGGGGTGTGCCGCTATGGCACCTATAGATGTTTTGGGTGTGGTGTGTTTATCGAAAGATTGCCCACAAGTGATAACAAAGGTTTTTCGCACCCCATTTTAGGTGTGGAAAAAGACATTTCGAGTGTGTAGGATGGGTTCGGATGTGTGTTATAATTGTGGTCTCCAAGGCCACATGCAAAGAGAATGCCCTTCAGCCAAGTACAATAGTAACACTAAGGGTGGTGGTGCAATTCATTCCCCCAAACCAGGCATAGGCAATTCAACAACACCTTTCGCAGCCCGTAGTACTCGGGCACTAGCAGACCAAGGCACTGATAGGGATGAAGTATTAGGATTAAGTGGGGATCAAGCACGTTATCATGATATGGTAGATCGCCAGGACTCCGATGTGCCGTCACATGTGTCATAGGCATGCCAATAATTTTCCCTCATTGTCACATATGAGATATTATGCCCTAGATCTATTATGTCTTATGTGGTTATTGTGCAGTTGATAGTTCAAATTTAAGACCCTACAAGGTAACATGTTAGGAAGTTAAGCTAGAACAGCATAAATTGTCCATGGTAGTTTTAAGCGGGAAATAGCCTAAGAGCCAACCACCCGTAATACTAGAAAGTCTCGACTTTTTATATATATATATATATATATATATATATATATATATATATGCCATATGATCTATGTACATGACTAGGAAGGGACTGATGCGATAAGAAAAACATGAGCAGACGATATTGAATTTTTTTTGTAGGGTTAGTTTTAATTTATTTAAGCTTATTCAGATCAAACCTAGAGAGTATGATGTTAGTGAGTTACTACAAGAAGCAGATATTACTATGAGATAAAAGATATGACAATTCCCTCTTAGGTTATGTGATTAAGTATTTATCCCCGATATGTATAGTGTAATATAATTTTGAACTTGTATAGGGAGTTTGGGATTAGTTGTTCCAATTTCTCATTTGAGAATTTGAGATAGATAAAATTTCCCTAGGTGTGATCCATGTCTACAGTTCAGAAAGATAGTATACAACCTAGAATAGAGTCGGATAAGGAGGAAAAGTTAGAAATAACCTTATGCTTCACTTTAGTACTCGAGAGAAGAATTAGATAATGTGATGCTAGCAAGTGGTTAACGAAGCATAGTAAGTAAGTTTGAATAGATAAGTGAATTAGAAATTTTCAGCAGAGTTAGTAGAAGTACGATTTGAGTACTTAGTCAAGTTAGAACTACTAAGTGGGTAACTGTCTGAATACACCGAAGGCGTGTTAGAACTCAAAGGGTTTAAGTTAAATTTGAGGTATAGAAATTGGTGAAAGAAGAAAATCATCTAAGCAATAAAAGAGCAAGCTACTGACGAAGAGCCTTTAAGGGTTATCAGAAAAGAGTTTTCCTCAAGATTGACAAAGCTAGTATGCCAGTTATGTACATTAGAAACCCGTTCATTTAAGTAATCCAGTTTTCCCAGTAAGTAAGACTTGCTTGAAGTAAGTCGAAGAAATGAGTCGTCAGTATGTTAGAGGAAATTAGTGGAACCACTAGATGACCACTTATCGCTAACTTAAGAGATCCACAGGCTTTAAACGTCAGCTTTTGAACTAAGGGGGAGATCGTGCGATAAGGTGCCGATATAAACTATGTGTTTTGTAAGTTGATAGGTGTTAAGGAGATTATGTCAGAGGATCACAGTTTCATGTAGCCAAGATAAGGTGCGTAGAATGTGATTTTGTCATCTTTGTTGAGATCAAGTACTAGGTAATTATGTTATAAGATAAAGTTCTAGAGCGAATAGCGGGTTTTAAGGGTATAACGGTTCCAATTCCAGAGTAATTCATGTACTATGTGGTACTAATGCCCAGACGTACTCTACTCGTGCCTTTCGTACCCATATCATGCCCATGTTAGAGATTGATACTCCGCGTTTAAGATACAAGAATTAAGACTTCATACGATAGTAAGTTATGCAAGGGAATGTCCTTTCATGTCTGGCACTTCTGGTGTGCTCATGTCTAAAGTTAAAAACCGCATTCAGGTCTCACGTATCTATCATGCTTTTATACTCATGTCCATGTTCTAGCATCTAAGTGCTTTTCAAATCTGATGATGATCTTGACCCCTATGATTATGTTATCCATGTTACCACATACTCGTGCCCCAATTCATTTCGCTATGCATTCCACTTTATAGCGGTATCGTAACAATGATTTTGTGAGATAATAATGAAGGTGAACCAAGATGGATGTCCTACCCATGATTCTATGTAATTCGTGCTTATGTTCCTTTAGCTAATGTTTTACGATCATGATGACATGATTCCTTTTTCCTTTCGCTAAGTATCTAGGCCTCGTTATGTTCAAGGTGACTTTCTACCCATGTCTTAGATGCTCGAGGAACGAGTTATACATGCCTATAATCCATTCTTTCATGTGCCTTATTTATAACAAGGGCGTTTACTCACGGTGATAAGAGTAAGCTATGTTGAACCATGTCCTATTCTTTCGGTATATCTAAATTCTAAAGGTAATGTTTTATCCATGCCTTACGTCTGCGAGTCCCCAAGAGTTAGCCCGCAATTGTACTCCACGCAAGTCACACTTATGCCTTAGTCTTACTTCAATACTCATGAACTCAAGTCCATACGCCATGGTATGTAGGTACTCATATAAACGCCATATTTTTCATGGTCCCATGCCCCATGTCATGCTATTCACGTTTCATGCCATATGAATCACGTTCCCATGTACGCATGTTCCACGTTACGTCCTCCATGTACAATGCACCATGTCATGTGTGTTCTCTAAAGCAAAGTATCTCATGTGAATAGTACCAATAATTCCTTTTCTCTCAGTCCTCTATAATTCGCTCACGAGAATGAGCAAGATGAGCTAAGGTATTCATAATCATGATTAACAGCTAGCAAGATAATCAGAAGTAAGGTGCATTCCTATATTCAAATAGATATCTTTTCATGTACCCTATGGTACTTATCTCGGGAGTATTCTACTCAGATTCGACGTATTCATGTCATGCCTATGCTAGAGATTTATGAACACCTATGTTAGGATCATATTCTTGTTATACGACTCAAGTCTGTCGCATTCACATCGAGTTGCGCTTACATTCAAAGCCTAAGTCATACTCCTATCTCATATTACCATGGTGACATACGAACGTCTGTGATTAAGTCTCTAAGTATCCAAATCCTACCCGCGCTTAGTATTCAACCCTCATGTTGTAACAATCATGTTTTCGACATTCAGATCCCATGTTACGATATCCATTTTCACACGTATTCGTATCTCATGACAGTTTAGCACTCATGTATTCATGTCATCCAGTCTTCGTGTATTTATGTCCCACGTCATGCATCTCACGCCCAGGTAATCATGTCATGTTCGTGCCTATTTCCAGTACTCATGTCATTCGTGCCTACGCATTTCTTCCAAACCCCATGTATAGTAATCATGTAATCATTCAGCCAATATCCGTGTGTTCAAGCCAGCTCAGTATTTATGTTAGATACATTCAAGATTCAGTAATCACGTTATGTCACATCATGCGTATTAAGATGCTATGTGAGTTGTGTGTTGGTACTTTAGTTAGTTGGCAGGCATTTGAGAAATGTCGTGAGCGTTCGAATTATGAAGGAAGTCCTGCCATAAATTTTGTAGATTCCAGAGTTAGTAGCGATTCTTAACCACTAGTCATAAATCGAGGACAAATGTTTCATGATTCTCATTCATGTAGGCGCTACTCAGTTTCATGTTCCCCATGTACATGTTTCCATGTAATCACGTATTCAGTTCTGATGATCCATGACCATGTTCCTACGTAACCATGTCAAGCTCTTATGTTTTACGGCATGTTTCCTTCATGTTCATGTATTCAAGCCATGTCCAGCCACGTTCTTAACCATGACTCATCATTCGAGGACGAATGATCCCAAGGGGGAGATATTGTAACACCCCGTACCTTTAACCTAAGCTTTGACCATGATCCTAGACTTAGAAAACCCGATAAAGAATGTGGGAATTGGAAATTTCCTCTTCAGTTGTAAGATGGTGGTTTACGCCCATGAACAGTGACCGTATTTCAGTATACGGCCCGTATTTCAAGTCGTAAACTGGTACCAAAGATTTCTGAGCATTCTGGAATTTGACACTTAGAGGTTACATCGTTAAATACGGATCGTATTTCAAAATATGGCCCGTATTTCAAAAAGTATTTGGAATTTGGGAAAACTTCCTTGATAAAAGTTGTAGAGCTTTGAAATATCTTTCCAACGGTATATTACAAGGGTCAAACGGACATCTGTACAGAGCGTTATGGCCATTTTACTGAAGAGACACAGTGCAGTCGATACGAAATATGGATCGGATTTCAAAATGCGGCCCATCTTTCAAAATACGGCCAGTATTTTGCTGGACGTAAAATTCAATTTTTCCAGAACAGTATATATTCATCCATATCAGTTCAAATCATTATTTTTCATTCCTTCAAGCCCTAGAACGACCTCCTACCCTCCTCCATCATCAAGAACACCAAGGTAAGCCTACTCTAATTATTCCAACTCAATTCTAACATATACTCTAATAATCTAAACAAGAAATCATCATTCCTAAACTAGGGTTTTCAAGAAAACCCATCTCAAGGTTCAAGAATTCAAGATTTTGAAAATCTTCTTCAAAGCTCAAGTCTTTAATTTAAGTTTTGGAGCGACAAAGGTATGTAGAGTTACTATCTACGTGTGGGAACATCATTGTTCCTCCCCACGCCTCATAATCCATAAATTATGATTCTTTACGAAAACTAGAGTTTCTATACCATGCTCATGATAACCCTAGGTCCATGTCCATGATTATATTATGTATGAATTGGTATAATTCCATCATTGAGTTCTTAATATTTCTTTATGATTATTAAGAATCTGTCTGTAATCTATGAAAAATCCATATATCTCATTCCATGGGTTCACGCATGCTAGTTTATGATATATTATGCTATTTTCAAGAAAATACTATACATGTGTTACAAGTTCATGCAAGACAGCTATAATTTATGATATCCATGTACAAGCAAGTTATATTCATGAAAATCATGGGCAGCAAGTGCCAAATATTTTACATGTTCATGATTTTGGGAGTTGCTTTAATTACCGAGGAAGGCTTTAGATAGCCCGAAACTACGTAGCCACCATAGGATGAGGATCGCTCCACCCATGTCCGGACGATCTCTCATAATGAGCTTTGAATGGATCCTTTCATATTTTATTAAATCTCATGTTCCCCGACAAGGATCGAGTGTTCGCCGGCGGAACGCAAGCACCAGACCATGGATCGGTTATAAGTTATTGCTCTCCTTACTTATGATATTTTTACCATGTTATATATATATATATATATATATATATATATATATATATATGTATTCATGTTCATGACCAGGTTTCAGTTTCTATCATTATTATTTCATGTTCCATGTTATTTCATTCAGTTGCTTTACATACCAGTACATTCAATGTGCTGACGTCCCCTTTTATTGCCTGGGGGCCTGCATTTCACGATGCGAGTACGATATACGGACGACACATCCGCTCGGTAGGATTTGCATTCGTATCGGCTTATTGGTGAGCCCCATCTCATTCGGGGTTTAGTCAACTTTGTTTTATGATTAGTTATGCATCTAAGGTATCGGGGGCCTTGTCCCGATGTAAGTATGTTTTCCGGTCGGTCTCATGATAGAGGTTTCATAAACTAGACAAGTCAGTTATGTTATGTCAGACATTCGGAGTCGTATAGCCATTTTGGCACATTCATGTTATTTCCGCACTCATGTTTAAACAAGTATTTTTATTAAGTATTATGACTTAGCTCATCATGCATTCGCGTTATATTCCGCTCATGTTATGCCTCATGATGATTCAGCAAGCCATGTGGTTCGCTCGGTCACATGCAGTAAGGCACCGAGTGTCGTGTTTTAGCTAGGCCATGGTTCGGGGCGTGACACTCCTGATCATATGACAACTCCCGAATTTGTAATGACCCGGTCGGTCGTTTTGAGATTCGGTGCTCTATTTTATGTGTCGTCTACTCCTGATGCTCCATAATAATTATTTTGACTTGCTTTCAAAATTGAAGTCAAACGAATATCATTTGGTTCACTTAGGGAGAAGGTCTCATTTTGGAAATCCTGGTATTTAATTATTTGGATTAATTTCTCATTTTGGAAAACGTGCCCTGATTGGCGACCTGAAAATTTTGTTGGATTTAGAATATTATTTATGACTTCATTCGGTTGGTTTTTGATAATTAAAAAGGTTTTGGTATTTCATATACCTATTTGTGGTGAAAAGATGGTCACGGGAAGAAATAAGACTTGGATTGGAAGTTTGTTAATTTCGTTAGATTCGTATGATCATTTGTGACTTGTAGGAACTTCCGGAATTGGATTTGGACTTTGCTTGGTCAAGTTTTGATGTTTGAATCGTTGGTGTAAGTCAAACGGCTCCGATATTATGATGTACCATTGTTGGTAATAAGCCATGCGTGAAGTTTTGATGATTGACAAGTACATGAACCACCAGTCCAAACATATGAAGACATGATGTCAAAGTAACCACCTTAAAGGCATGATGAAGCCTGAGCTAGAGTAAGTAAAGAAATAACAATAATGTTCCAAGTAAGAATGCCCTAAGTTAAACACAATATGAAGCGAGTATGAGAGTGAACTGGTAGAGCATTTATTGAGCTATCAAGAGCTATGAAGACAATTTGAAATGGCTGAAGAAATCATGCTATGAAGAAAATTTGAAAGGTCAGAAGAAAGCATGCAGCACAGGAAGAACATGGCAGATCATGATGGTTGGAATAGGTCCATAGACATGTTCCATTACACAGCAGTAGAGACAGGTGTAGACACATGGAAACAGATGGTACAAATATATAAAATAAAAAAAGCAGACTTAGAAATCTTTGAGCAAAGGAGATGGAATGATGAGCGCGCAGGTGAATGGAACTGATCAAAATACACGTACCAAAGATAGAGAAGCACAGTCCAAGAGGAGAGAATGAAGTGGCCATGTCACAGAGATGTTCAGTGCACAACATGAATGGATCTATCAATGGAACAACTAAACAAGGCAGCAAAGGGAGAGAAGATGAGGAGATGATGACTCAATGGAAGAAGCAGTTCAGTGAAGAGATAGAACAAGTATAAAAAATATATTCTGTATAAAGCAGTCATCGAGTATAGTGGAGGAATGGTCACAGGTCATCAGGTGTATTGGTTGAATGACCCAGCAGTGAGGAGAGGTGAAGCAACTCAGAAGACAATGTTTAGAAGGAAGAAATTGTTCAACTAAAAGAGTTTGCAGACAAAGCTTGTGAATCGGGTTAACAGAAAAACCAGGTCTGCAAACATGTTCCATCATAGAGCAAGAACAAAATCAGAAGTCAAAGAGTGATTCAAGATTGAAGACATGATTTATTCCAGCAATGAATAAATGCATCCGAAGAAGACAGACAGAAAGCTACACACACACATACACACCAACAAATATCTAAGAAGTAGATCAACGACAGATGAACAATGAAAGAGATTGGTGAAAGAAGCATAAGAACAAGTTCCATCTCAGACAGTGCATAGATTCAGAGGCAGACAAACCAGGTGAATGAAATAGATCCGTGAACATGTTCCAAGGCAAGTCCTACAGCAACTAGGCTTTGTAGAATTATGAAAAGAATTTGGCAGTCAAGTATGAAAGATTCCTTGCCATATTTATTGGGATTAGTAAGCCTTCTACACAAATTAGAACGGTAAGACTCAACAATGAAAGAATCCAAATACTACACAAACCCTACGTGTGTGTCATGGACCGACTAGGAAAGGGTTTTGTGTTCACCTACCTACGGAACATCAATGTTATAAATACCCAAGTCTTTCCAAGAGGAAGGTTGCGCACCCACAAAGAGAGTGTTCAGAATATTGTGCTGTCAAAAGATATATCTAGCATATTCAAGAATCCGGGATTGTGTCCCTATTACACAGTGAAGGATCAATGGAGTTGTTTTATTGAATAATGTTTCCCAATTCTGAAGTCTAGATTTGTGTATTAGGTTTGTTTTATTGAGTTATATCTTTATCCGCTTTCATTGAAGCATACAAGTAGATACAAACATTGTAACGCCAAGTAGGAAGTTTACTACTTGGAGATAGCTTGCTCTTTAGTGGTTGGGTAGCAAGGCTGGGGTTTAAGGGTTAGATTACCGAGGTGTAATTTGTAACTCGCAGTTGGCTCATTGTAGTAGTGAAGTTGGGGAAATCCTACAGGTCTGTGGGTCATGGTTTTCATATATATATATATATATATATAAATATCGTGTGTCCTTTAATTACTGCATAGTTTATTATCATATGCAAAGACACTAACATAGAACAGGTAAAGTAACGTGTTCCTTCCTACAAGCAAAAATTGGATACATATAGGATAAGAAGTAGGCCGTGCAATCCAACAAGTGGTATCATAGCGGGTTCTCCCCTATAGTGGCTAACACCCTGGGAGAAGATCAAGATAAATGTTGCACCTTCACTAAGGACACAGTAAAAGAAATATTAGAATCCTTGGTCGAATGCTTAAGATGAAGATCAAGCCCAAGAATAGAGGATGCGTCAAGTGTGAGATGACTGACCACATGATCAAAGACTGTCCACTATGGGAAGTTGAGTGGAAAAGAGAGAGAGCTGAAAAGGAAAAAGAAGATCATGCGAAAATCCAGAAACCTCTAAAGATCATTTGGAATCAGACACAAGGGACGACATCAAGTTAATCACCTACGGGTTCAACTGTCACGACCCAACCCCGTAGGCCGTGACTAGTGCCCGAGCTGGACACTCGTATACGTACCTGTTAGCTATAATCAACCCGAAACATAATATGGAAACTTGTAAAAACAAAACATCATCTCAGGACTATTACATATGTATATACCAAGGTAACCTGTCTCCTGAGGAGTCACAACCAATCAAAAGATAATACAATACGCGAGCCGACAAGGCTGCCATAACGTGTGGGAACGTCCCAAATATATATATATGCCAGCCGACAAGGCTGCCACTATAAACATCATCCCAAAATACATATATATGCAAGCCGACAAGGCTGCCACTACGTACAGGAATGTCCCAAGATAAGTCATATAGACACAACTGAACAACATCTATATACAACCCACACATATGTCTACAGACCACTAAGAGTATCAATAGTGACATATGATGGGACAGGGCCCCGCCGTACCCCTGAATAAACATATACATATATCGGAAGATGCGTGCCAAAAGTCTAGGCTCGGAACAACGGAGCACTCCAAGAAAATTTCGAGTAGAAGTCCTAAGTTTGGAGGATCATCAAATCGAGTATCCTGCGGGCATGAAACGCGGCCCCCCCCCCCCGAAGAAAGGGTCGGACGAGATAAGTACTAAGCATATAAAGCATGAAATACGATAAGGAAGATTATAACTGAAGTAGAGATTCCAGGAGACAAGTATGATAATCAAGAAATCACTGTACCTATGCGTTATGAAATAAAATCATGCAATGCTATATCATATGCCATATCCGGCCCATTATGGACTCGGTGAATAAGTCGTATACATGTATACCATACCCGGCCCATCATGGGACTTGGTGCCATCATCACATCATCATATCATCATATCATCATGTCATCATATCATCATATCATCAAATATATATACCGTACCCGGCCCTCTAGTGAGGGACTCGGTGAACAATGCAGTGAAACTGTGCACGAAAACATACCCGGCCTGGGACACAGTGAAAGATGTAATAACAGTATGCACGAGCAGAGTAGTGAGCAACCATATGCAAATTAATCATCATCTGAGACTCAATAGAATAAGTAGAATAAACTTGCACTTGAGTATCAAAGGCGATAGTCATATTAAGTACCCCTTGAATGTCACTATGGACTATATCAAATAGAGCCTCAGGAATCATAGACATATATCAAGATAATGTGAAATAGCTTATGGAAGTCAGGAACATTAGTCCTCGTAGAGTCTCTAAGAATAGGAACTTTTACATACCAACTACTATCCAACGTATAGAAGACTCGAGGGGCAATAGCTCAACTATCTTAAGAGTTCTAACATCAAGAAGTGAATAAGAATCATGAATCACACTCGGAACTTATGAATAGAATTACCCCAAAGCTCATATCATACGTCACTTATATCTAAGACATAAAAGAAAGAAGGGATAGCTTTACATACCTTTATCGCTTATCCGTGATACAATACGTATACGCTACCCGAAGTGTCTCAACCTATATTAAGACGTTAAGAACTATGGTTAAGCTACGGAAAGGTTCAAAACGTATTCCATCGTTAGTAGCTCATTTCTAGAAAATTAGATGGCGTTTCCCTTATGTTCAACCAACTACATAATAACAAAGTCAACATCAACAACCATACGTTCAAGTACTATATTGAGACTAATCAAGAAAAGATACAAAAATGTCCCGAGACAGCCCGCACAACATTCCAAATTAGCCCACACATTACGATATTCCATAATCTTTAACATGACGACTACGACATATTCAAGTTACTCTTAATAATCTATAGCCACAACACTTCATCGAGTGACCTTATAATAGTCCAACAATTACAACAACACAATACATAGCCTGAACTACTCTTAGTCCTTCAATTCAACAAGAACTTAGTCCTCCAATTCAACAAGAACAACAACACAACCAAACCAGATCGTTCTTAATACAATACAACTATAACTTTAAATATCAAATTCCTTCACTTTCATCATGTAACCAATGACAACAACAACGACAACACTAATTTAAAATTAGCCCACCATTATTAGATTAGAATAGCCCCAACATGGCCCAATGGAATCTTAACACTAACATATACAATTCCTTCACTTTTAACACATAATCCATAACAATAACAACAACAACAACAATCAACCCCAATCTAATTTAAACACTTCAATTCTGTCCATTCTCCAACACCAACGAAATCATACCATTTTTCTTACTTCCAATTTCATCTAATACAAATTAATCTCTTCATTACAACACCATTAACTTCAATTTCATAACAAAAGAAGAAGTCTTACCTCAATCAAGTTTGGACAGATTGTACAATTTCTTACA
This sequence comes from Lycium ferocissimum, assembly GCF_029784015.1. NCBI lineage: Eukaryota > Viridiplantae > Streptophyta > Magnoliopsida > Solanales > Solanaceae > Lycium > Lycium ferocissimum. The sequence continues at coordinate 15,353 of NW_026725694.1, forward strand.
CCATTCACCCATTTCATCTTCTTCAACTTTAATCCTTAACCTTGCTGCTCCTTTGAACGTGTAGAACACTTAGAAAACAAGTTACAATTTTCCTTCATAAATCTTGAATTGGCCGTGAGCTTACAAGAGCAGCCATGGCTGTTTGTGGTTTCTCTTTCAATTGGAACATGATGAAGAATATGTAGAACACTTTAGGGACTTAATTTGCTATGAAAATCATCATCTTACTCAAGGTCAGCCATGGCCGTGAGCTGCCACGGCTGAACTCCTCTCTCTCTAATTCACTTTGTGGATGAAGATAATGAATTATGGGCCATTAATTCATTTATATATGCTGCCCATATTGGTGACATGTGTCCATCCCTTGACATGTGTCCCATTAACATCCATGAGCCAATCATATTCAGCCATGTCTTAGTGGGGCCCACTTAGTGGTCTAATTAGGCTAATTAATCATTAATCCCCACTTAATAATCTAATCATGGTTAATTAATCCCTAATCTTCACTAATATTTCTACACTAATAGAAATTCACAAGCAAGTCGTGCACTTATTAAAATCGGGGATTAAAAGTCCTTGTCTCATATCCAAAATAATCTTGTCCTTGGATTTATGTCGATTAGCTTACAAATAATCCGTCGTATAAAAATACGGGATATAACATCAACGATAGGTAAGATCAAATCTCAAAAGAACAACTGATAACCTGGATAAACACCCTAATTGATGAATCTTAAGAGATGAGCACAAAGAGAGTTGAGTTACACGGAGAATGTGGGATCTTACAGAATCAACTGTTGAATTGCGAGGCCTCAAAAAATATTATTGAAATGGAGAATTCACTGTTTGAAGAAAAGGTTTCTCAAATTGGTTCGTCAATTCTAGCGCTCCAGTCAGAAGTTCTTAAGCTGACCATAAAACCAGAAAATTATGGGTCAAGTAGTGAGTTATGTGAGACTAAGTCTGAACTACAAAAGGCAAAACAGGAGTTGCAGCTGGAAAAATAAATATCAAAGGATCTCTAGTCAAAACTGCTTAGAATGGAGCATGTACTTGAGAGGGAAAACCGTTGGACTCAAGATTCTCAGTTACTTTCAAATCTGAGTAGTCAAACTTGCAATATAACCACTTTGGATTCGGGATTTGATAGACCGCCGGAAGTGATAAGTGGAGATTTGTGTACTATATGTGGAAAGCTAGGACATCGCAAGATTAATTGTCCAATGGACATAAGCTACAAGGAAAGGAATCTGAAGATTGGAACTAGAAACATCAAGCTTACTAAGAAGGTTGCAACAGCTATAGGAAACAAGTTCGTATGGGCACTGTCAGGATGGACAAGAAAGATCTAATACATCCCATTGTTAAGGAAAAAGGACCCAGGCTTGCATTCGTGCCTAAAACCAACCCTTGATTTGTTTTGCATGAGAGAGGAGTAGAAGAGCAAGATAAAATGACCTATGAAAAGTGCTTGCTCAAGGCATAAAAGAATCTACAACAAAAGTTCTTCTCACCCTCAAGATAGAGAAGAAGGGAAGTGCTACAAAGAAAATCAGCTCAGTCAATCTAAACATGAGAACTATCAGACGGAGGAAATCTTGGTTACTATAGGTAGATGAACCTGGTCCATCACTGGAAGGAATATATAACACAAAGGCATGGGAACATCAGATGCAACTACCATAAGATCAAGCACTAGGTACATCACTAGAAAAGGGAAGATCATCAAAATGGCAAATTACTCATGTGACCTTGAAAAAGAACATGTTCTATCAAGAAGAATGAAGAAAGTCAACTGGAATAACTAGTTTAACCTAGTCCAACGAAGTGCAAACAGTTTCGTGATCTCTCCTAAGCATAAACATTATGGCAATCACAGAAATTGGTCCTAAATCAAAATGTGCACGAGGTTAGTCATTGACACTTTAGGTATGTATGATTTCCTTGACAATAAAGTATACATACATATCATGAAACAAGTTGAAAAACCTAGTGGTACTACCTAGTCAAATTATATCAGTCTTAAGTATCTCGAAAAGAAAAAAAAGTAAAGTCTTGATGACTAGTTCTTGAAAAGACTCCAAAACGAAATTACACTCTTCCCAACAAGATTCGCACAGTTCCATTCACACCATTTGAGTCTTCATCTTATGCTATTTAAGTCCTCCACCAAAGTTCCAAAAACTCATCCTCAACACACTCCTTCACCGCAGAGCCGAGAAAAAAAATGTCTGATCCTTCGTTTGGCTCTGATCACCCGCTGTCCACTATATGCTCCCTCGATTCCAACAACTTCGACTAAACTCTCATAAACCCTCCCTTTCAGTGATTCGAATGTATACACCATTTGGAGGGGCTGAAGAAAAAAGAAAAAGGAATGGAGTATATAGAAAGGGAGAAGATTAAAAAATCCCCAAAGCAGTGGTAAGTAAGAGAAGAATTGGCCAAATAACATCGACTCAAGAAAATAAGTTTCCTTCCATTGCAAGTTCCTCTAAAATTAATGTCTAGGATCTATAAGAAAACACGAACGATGAAGGCATAAGGAGTTTGAATAAATAAGAAATGAGGAAACATGAAGAAAAACCCTACTATCTAGGAAAGAATAGTAATCAAGATCGTCGTCCTCATGGGCAAAATCGATGGAAGAAGATGGTAGGTCTTCTAGCAAAAATGACCTTATAGGTCACTTTATGATCTCTACAAAAAACTGCAATGGCCAATGCAAGAAATTAGGCCAATCAACATGGAAAGGAGTTGATTCATTTGGTGAAGAAATAAAGAAAGATATATACTTCTGTTAGGTTGCACGACCTACAGCCTATCCTATGAGTATCCAATTCTCTCTTATAGGATGGAACATGTTACTGTACTCATTTTATGTTATCGTTTTTTTAGGAATAGTACTGTAGGTAAGTAAAGGACACAAGATATTTATGTGGAAATCACCTAGCTCAAAAGGTGATAAAAACCATGACCTACAAACCTGTAGGATTACCCAACTTCACTACAATAATGAGCCGATAGCAAGTTACAATTACAACCTTTATAATGTAACTCCTATTTCAGCCTTGCTACTCAAACTCTTACTAGCAAGCTATCTCTAAGATAGACTCTAACTTGAAGTTACAACACTTGTATCTAGTTTATATGATTCTAAATAAGCTAATAAAGATACACTTGATAACATAAACCTAATAAACAAATCTAAACTTCAGAACTAGGAAACATTATTCAGTAAAATAGCTCCATCAATCCTTCTCTGTGTAATAGGGATGCAACTCTAGATTTTTGAATATTCTTAAATATATCTTCTTCGCTCAATATTTTGAATTCTCTCTTTGTGGGTGCACAAACTTCTTCTTGGAAAGGCCTGGATATTACTTGGATTCTTGCCTTGTTGAGTCTTCTTCTAATACATGTAGAAGGCTTACTAATTCCTATAAATCTGGCAAGGAATCTTTCATACTTGGCTGCCAAGTTCTTTCCATAATTCTGCAAATCCTAGTTCTTTGTAGGACTTGCCCTAGAACATGTTCACAAACCTGTTTCTTCCACATGGTTCATCTGACTCTAAATCTATGCATTGTCTGAGATAGAACATGTTCTTGACCTGTTCCACTAATCTCTTCTGAAATCTTGGCTCGAACGTGCTTGTAACGGTTCGCATTTTCGTGGGCGGGGTTAGCGCTCGGAAAAAGCTACTTCGAAATCGTTGGTGCTCTTTTGGACTTTGTTTTAAAAGAGTCGCCACTAATTTTTAGGAAATTAGGAAAACCGGCTTTGAAGAGTTTATTCATACAGCGTGAAAAATACTTCTTAATCCAAAGTTATAGGTAAGGGTTCTAGTGATCCCCTAGGGAAGGTGTTAGGCACCCTAGTATTAAGGATCAGTACTATACGGTTGACCTTAGAGTTCCAATGTGTGAGTATTTGCATGAACTATTTATTCAGTGTTTATTTCCCGCAAAAAGATTTGTCATATAGCATATCAATTTGAAAAAAGAGTTGAATATATCCCCTTTATATACACGGTATTTAGGTTCGGATTTATGGTACCCGAGTATAAATAATTCCTTTTATATATAAGGATAATAGTTTTGCTTATAGTAAAGAAAAAGTAGAATGTTTATTTACTTATTGGATTTTGAGTGTTCAAATTTTATCCATGCCTTACTCACACATGAATCGGATTAATCCGTCTACTACGCTTTCAGAATATCCTTACCTATAGTTTGAATAAATTAAGCGTAACTTCAATTGTTTGGACCTTTAAGAACCTTTTGCACATTTAACGCGATTGGTTTTTTTAGGAAAAAAAGAAGTGGATCATACCCGTGATCAAAGCATCCTATACACTCATATATTGGCTAGTTTGATAAAAGAAAAGGGTCCAGCGGGTTTTTAAACTAAAAGAACTTTGTTTGGGCTTCCTACAATTTCACGATATATGGGTTTATTTAGCCAAATCAATCCCTAGTTCTAACTGTTTTGACACATGAGTTTTGGCCAAGCTAACTTGACCATAAATTTGTATATATAAAAAAAGACGGGTATTCTTTGGTTTTAAAAGAGATCCTCTCGTGATTTTTTGCTTTTAAAGCACTAAAAAGAATGGGTTTTATCCCAAAACAATTCAACGAATATTTACGTTTTCTTTAAGAAAAAGTCTATTGGGCTGCAGCCTAAAATATCAAAGTTTTTTACCAAAAGCCCAGAAAAAAGGGTGCCTTCAAAATGCATTGAGAAGTAAAGCCCCCTTTTTTGCCTAATCTATTCTCTCTCTAGATTTCTCACATATATGTTTGCCGTTATTCGTATGTTTAAAAAAAACCCTTCTAGTTTATTATTTGTTGGGAAAATACATTAATACCCCCCCCCCCCAACATATACTCGGATTAATAATGACGCACCCAACCTTTGCGGGTGACCTATTACCCCCCCTGGCCTTATTTTTTCTGTATTTTTGTACCATTTCTTACATGGGCGTGTCAACACGAAGCAGCAGTGCGTGAGGGTATTTTTTAACATGGCCACATCAGCACCATGTCAGAGTTTTTTTAAATTTTAGTCTTTTCCTTATTTTTTAACGTGGCATTTTATTGTTCATCTTCTTCGTCTAGCAACTGCTTAAAATCCAACCAAATACACCTCAAATCTCAACCAAACAGCCCCAAATTTCAGGTTTCAAACTCCTCTCGACGTTTCAGTTCTTTTGAGATATTACCCATTCAAATCGGAATTCGTTTGTGGCAACCCGAAACTTCGAACTCGAAGCTTCAATGGAGCTCGTCAATGGCGGACTGCTTTGCTTTGAATTTTTCACCTTTCTATGGTTATTACGTTCTGTAGCTTCAACGTCCTTCTCCAATAGGTTCAATCCAACAAATGAATCCAAAAAACACTAGCTCACCTTTCCGGCTTCTTCAAAATTTCAACAATGGAGGTTTTCAAAACTTCATCACTTCTAAGCTTCTCTAATAAGTCAATAAAATGAGTTTTACCTCCAATCTATCATGACAAGCTGATTTCAATAACACATGGGCAACACCCAGATTTCAATCTGCAGCTTTCGGACAATGAAAAAACCAACAATGGTAGTTCATGTTTTCAAGCCCACATTCAGTTTTCAAATCTCAAAGTTCACTTTGGTTCAGCTCAAATTCATACTTCAAACAATAACTCCCAATCTAAATCACAAAAATCAAATAGATTTGCATAGATCTGAGACCGAAATAGTGACCCGAACACATCCAGTTACTATTTTTAGATTTTCTAATTTTGCAAATTTTTTTATTCAATAGTATCAGTGACCTCTTACCCCCCACTATATAACCAATACATGCTGATTTTGCAATTTTATTTTTTTGCAATAGTATCAATGAACAGACCAAGAACATGCTGATACTTTTTTTTTTTGAACTTTTAGATCTGTTCGTGACTAATATAAACTCAAACAATGACCCACTACTTCAAGAAAATCACCCACAAGGGTTTCTATTTTTAGATTTTCTGATTTTGCAATTTTCTTTTATGTAGCAATCAAATCCAAGAAGACCTGAGCAAACTGAAAAAAAAAATGATGAAGAAGAATACTGAGCGCGTGTATCACACCTAACACTAAAAAAGTGGGGGTTGTGTAAAAATGGCCGAAAAGGGGTACAAAAATACAAAAAAGATAAGGCTGGGGGGGGGGGGGGGGTTATAGATCGCCCACAAAGGTTGAGTGCGTCATAATTAATCCGAGCACATGTTGGGGGTGTATTAATGTATTTTCCCTTATTTGTTCAAACTGTAGCGACTATCTTCTATTTTTTTTTAAAATATTTTAAAATTAGTACGCATTCCCCAAATTTAAAGAAAATCAGGTGCTAGAGTCAAAACTAAACGACATATGTATCGTTTTCCTAAGATGCCTAATTCATAATAAAAGGGTTTCAATAATTATGTGGGTTTAAAAGCAATCAATAATACAAGAAGAAAATAATATGCAGCAATATAAATGGAAATGAAGAGAATGGGGTGTACCAAACCCCAACCATTTTTACCCATGGCTGGGACTTCGTATCATTTTTACCCATGATTGGGTCTTCAATATATTAGCTTCCCTTTCCTCTTTTGGACTCAAAGACATTTGAAAGACGTATTCCTTATTGGGCTTTCAGCCCAACAAAGTGGCTGGACCTCGGCCGGAGTGGCCATGCAGTGGAGGAGGGGGAAAAAAAAAACAAAAGACCCCGGTTAGTTTATATTTTTCTGTCCTTATCACACGTATAATACATACACATATATGCAAAGTATGCTATTGTTCTGCTAGTCCTATTCTATGTGTGAACGTACAACATGTGTATACACAGTATATCCCCACTTACCCAAAGGACCACGTGAAGCACATGTGTTCTATGCTTTCAAACTTAAAACATCCCAAATTAGGTGGTGGAAAGTCAAGTCGTCACCCCCTTTTTATCTGAAAGCCGCACAAGTTCCAAGGGGTTTCATCAACCTCCGGCATGGCTGGTCATCCAGGAAGGGTTCAAACTAGACCCCCCTATACCTAACATGCATCTCAAACCATAACCCAAGAGAACACTGCTTCACATGCCTCTCCACATGGCCTTAGGGCAAAAGGAAATATACCTAATATACATAGGTATTGAATAACTATTATCTTAAGAGCACAACTGAGACTAGTGAGGAGAAAACATAACTGGGACATGAGACATAAGTAATTTCTATGAGCATAGCACATCCCAAACTCAACTTATCCAAACAAATCTAAGCAAATTAATCACATATAGCTCCCAACAACATGGGATCAGGTAGATATGGCAAAGCATGCAAGAACTCAAAGGGGAATTCTCCTCTAAATATAGTGTTATCATGATAAATTCAATATACATAAGGTGTGCCTACACTGTATAAACCTAACCCCTAAATGGCTTTCAATGGTTCATGGACACTTCAAACGAATACTTGATTGTCCTCAAGATTACATATTCCAAACTCTGAGTGGTCTCTCTCATGGAAAACAAGATAAGTTGATAGGTGCACATTACAGTCTTGACAACTATAGCTTAATCAAAACCAAGCAAGCACAACCCAAAATCTTCCATTAGTACACATTTTCACAGAACATAATGCAAGACAAATGCAACACTAGAGACCAAACTGGAAACATCTGTAGAACCAATTGTCCAGGCCCCTTTTAAGCCACTGAGTTTTTATATAGGTTATATGAATCCTAAGTCTAGTAGGTCATCTTTATTTTAAATAGCATAAACAAGTAGGCAGGTGGCAGTCTCAAAATGCATATGCTTTTCATTCTTTAAACTGTTCTGGCACTTCTCTTGACATTACCTTATTGGCAGGGAAATTTCAGTTGACTTAAGAGATGCACTTGGCTATGACAGGATTCTTAACCTTTTCCTCCCTTTAAAATTGACTAAGTTTCACAAATTCTCAACTTTATATGCACAGGAGGAAAACAACTTCATTTTGACATGTTTAGAATGAGCCTAACTTCATCTATTACAAGATTCTTTGCATCAACGTTCATGTGACTTAATTCAGAAAAAACAAGATAGAAAGAAAGCATGGTCTGGCATTCAGAGAAATCATATATGTAAGAAGAAGGCCAAATATACCCCTCCCTTAACCTTCAAGAATCATTTACTAAAGCTTAATGTAAATGGGGAAGAAAACAAATTACTCCTAGAACAATAAATTGTAATTACAAATTCACACAAGGCATGCATAACATCCAAATTACAAGCCCGATTTGCTAAAGCTGTTAGGTGTCACCAGATTCTTTTCACAAAAGGGAAGGATTCCTCCATTTTTATCTGTATAGACAAGCAATATTCAAAACAAAAGAAACTTCTTTTCAATTTTACTTGCAAATCTCAACTGGTCTAAATATTCCCCTCAAGGCATGATGAGGCAGACACAACACGCAAAGTAATCCAGTTTTTAGATTTAGCAACTTTAACAATGTGACAAGATGATCTCTAAGTGTAAGGGTTGAGAGGCTACACCCCATAACTTAAAAGGGAGGCCATGACAGCCTCTTATTTAGGAGAAAAGGTACTATGGGTCAAGCAAATGATTGACCCTTTCTCAATACTCTCCTAAGATGTCTTTAAAAGACCTTCCCTGTCTAGTTAAGTGGCTTCCAGCCTTATATCATGCAGTCATTTCCTTTTATTACTTCTTTTTCAATCACAGATTAAATAACATTAGGCAGTTCACAAGTCTAACAGTCAAATTGTTTCCCTTATTTCATTCTTAAAGACTATTTACCCCTATTTCATTTCTTCACACTCCTCTTACTCGGATTGTTATCATGAAACTTTCTTTCCATCTGTATCTACCTTTTTGTGCCTAGACAGTTACAATCAAATGATCATCACTACCATACCAGTTGCCTTACGCTCATAGAAGATCAAAAAGGACAATCATGTTAGAGAGTAAAGTTTAAGTCCAGGCTGTTCAAAACTTGAGCAAATAAATAAATAAAAAAGATTGCCTCTTTTCCTTTTTTTTTCCTTTCAATATCTCTTACTCACAAATCTGGAATTCATGGCCTTTTACCAAATTTAGACTCACATATGGGTGAAAATAATCACAGATTCAAAAGCAAGATATCAATCCTCTACTTTCCGTGCCCTATTACTTCATTCTTCAAGTCAAGCCAATCAATAGAGCAGTGTCAGCACAGAGTCACAAACAAGAGAAGCAGACCTCCTTTTAACATTGTCCTAATTCCATTCTTTATTCTATACACTTCTTAGCTTTAGCATGACTAGATGGTGAAGTTGGCAGTTAATTCATTACCCATTTAGCAATTTAAACAATCTTAGTCAGTTTTAGAAGAGGACATGGCCTTGTGATTCCATTATTTCTCCTATTGCTCTTACTTTCTTATCAAGTTCCACATATTTAGGCAGATAAATTACTACTAGATGTGAGCCTGTGACATAGACTATTGAGTCAAGTTATGAATGCCATGTGCACAAGCAGACAAGTTCACACAAGGTAAAACAATTTTGAGCAGACCAAGGAAAACAGGAGTGACATTTTAAGCATTATGTACCATGTGCACAAGCAGACAAGTTCACACAAGTTAAAACAACTTTGAGCAGACCACGGAAAACATGATTGACATTTTAAGCATCATGTTCTCAATAATTTCTAGGACTTCTGCCATGGATCATGGACACTAAGCACTCATATATCACAAATCATAGGTGATCACACGCAGCCTACTCCAGGTGATAATACGAACACAGTCATAGTCACGGACAAACAAGCAAACCACAAACCTAAAGAGGTATGATCCTATTATCACGACCCAATCAGAGGGCCATGACGGGCACTCGGAGCTAATACACCGAACATCTCTAAACGTACATCTCATAAACATTTCTGGGTGGACCATAAAGATAGTTCCTAGATATCATAATCTGTAAGGACATATATCACAATATAACGACACATCTCTATATATTCTTCAGCAAGTACTATATATTCTTCAGCAAGTATGTACATCATCACCAGCCGATAAGGTTACTAAAATGTCATACAATGATATGAACCGGTAGGGTTATGAAATGTCTAACTATACACACATGTTTACGAGCCTCTACATAGAGTACAAGTGACCATAACGAGAACAATACCAATAGACTGTAGCTCCGAAGTAAGTGGAGTGCTCCTGAGAATCCGCTGATAAATCACCTACGGGTCAAATCCGTGTACCTGTCTACCTGCGGGCATGAACGCAGCGTCCACAAGAAAGGACGTCAGTACGAATAATGTACTGAGTATGTAAGGCATGAATAACAGCATAATAAGAAATATAGAACATAACATGAGATAATGATAACCTGTATGTCTGATTGCATCTTAGGGCGACTATCATGCATGCTTAGTCTTTTCACAAAAACCTTTCTCATACTTGTATAACAAAATAGCGCTGCGAAATGTGCAGCCCGAGCCATAAATGTTTGTCTTTGTGGAACGTATAGCCCGATCCATATATGTTAGTGCCGAGGAACATATGGCCCGTTCCATAAATATAGTGCTGCAAAACGTGCAGCCCGATCCATATATATTAGTGCTGAGGAACGTACGGCTCGATCTATAAATATAGTATGTTAGTGCCGAGGAACGTACGGCCCGATCCATAAATATAGTGTGTTAGTGCCAAGGAATGTACGACCCGATCCATAATATAATATATACATATACATAATGTAAATAGCATGCATGAAATCTCATATGAAGGCTACAACTTTATCGAAGTGACGTAAGGTCGGTAACCTCCGATTTATATTATGGAGCAATCATTATTGCTATATTTCATCTTGAAGGAATAAGTAACATAAGATGAGATCAACAACAGTGAGTAGAATTAAGGAAATCAAAACATAAACTCAATGATCTCATAATAGCATTAAAATCATGAGCTTTGGAATTTCTAGAATTAAAATCATCATCATCATGTTTATCATAGAAAAGTCTCATCTTTAGTACCATAAGAAGTTTTTAAGAATCAGGAACTTCTAACTTTTGGAAGTAAAAAGGTTATGGAAACATCTATGAAATCATAACATAGGAATCATGTCTTTTGAAGGAAAGGGACTAGCCTTAACATATCTTTTTGGTCTCCTATTACATAACACTTATCCTTCCAAGCTCGTAAATCTACATTCAAGAAAATTTATACCACTGTTAGGCTTATCGCCATATGCATATCTTAAGTCTTCGAATTAATTCCTTTTAAAATCTGCCGAAATTCGGGCAGCATCTCCCCTGTATTCTTTACCTCCTCCAAATACCAAAACAACTCCCAAACAATACCAACAACATCAACAACAATATCAATACCAATATATTCTAGAAAACATCCCACACGATGTTTCTCCAATTTTCAAACCAACCATAACAATATCTATAATACCATAATCAAAGAATTATATTCATTTTAATCTCAAATTAATCCAAAATTCTCTTTTAAACTCACCTCATGGCTATCAACTTCACTTCAACTCTTTATGACTTTTCTCCTATGATTCTTTCCTTTCTAAAAATTGCTCAACCTTTACATCATCTCAATCGTGTAAATAATAATAGGAAAAAAATACCTTATAGTGGAAGAACTTCACTTTATTCACCCCTTTCCAAGACTAAGTTCATCACCACCTTGAAGAGAAACAAGAGCAATCATCTTCCATGAATTTTATTTGAGATTTTGATGTTGATATTCTCTCTTGATGATATGGAATGGTTGTGGAAAATTATGGAGGGTTATGGAGTATTATGGAAATTTATAGAGAGTTATGGAAGGTTATAGAACCCTCAAGAGTTCTCAAGAATTTTTTAGAAATATGAAGGATGAGAAGATGGTTAAAATGATGAAAATTAATAGGTTATAGGGGCATTTATAGGTGAGTGTTGGGTCGGGTTCTTTGTAGCACCCGGTTACTGTAGCAGCATTTTTCTACTCCGTCTGCCTAACTTGTAACGTCCATAACTCCCTGCTTCGATGTCTCATTGATGAACGGTTTGTTACCTTGGAAACTAGACTCGAAGATCTTCATTTTAGGCTTTTGGAACGCCATAAAACTCCTTATATATCCGGAGATATACCCCTCCAAAGTTGACCCAAAATTCTGTCTAGAATTCTGCACACTTTTTTTCCACATTTTCGATCAACTTATTTTCTCCGCTTGCTTGGTCACGGAATCTTTCGAAACTCTCCATACTTGATATTTATCATTGATCATACTTGATAATAGCCATTTCCTTTGGTTCCAAGGTTGTCCTTCCCGGTTACGACTTACGAGATCGTAATTCATCATTTACTTCATTGTTACGTATTTCCCATAGCTTGTACCTTCCAAAACATTATATGACGTCTCTGATACCCTATTAATATGGTGAAGTATGTGGCATGCTCATGCTCTGAAAGTGCGAGGTGTAACATCCTTCCCCCTTAGAAACATTCGTCCTCGAATGTTGCAACTTGCGAGCTTACGACCCTTTCATTAGTTCCTTGAAATGGTTATCTTCCTTTAGTTTCTGATCCCCATGCTCTTGTACTATGGGCTCATTAGTCTTCTTTCATATCCTCCCAATTCTCTGTCAAACTCACTCAATAGTTCTAGATCCTCACGTTCTTATGTTTGTACTCAGTGGTCAACTGATATCTAGTTACTTTCCTAGGACCTGTTGCCATTAAGATGGTCTTAACTCATGATTTCTATGGCTCCCTGCCCGTCTATGAGTACTCTTAATTATTGTACTCTTTTGCCTTGCTCCTTATTTCTCTACTAGTAGACAAATTCTCTTGTTCAGATATGGCACCCTTCCTTGCTTGCTTCATTGGTGCTATTTTAGATTATCCCTTTTTGTACTCGTCGACCTTATATACATACCATATCATCTCCTTTTTAATTCCTTGGTCGGACTCTTTAATTCCTTACAATATCATCCTATTCATACCTGAAATTTTCCTACAATTTCCTCTCCTCAGTTTTAGCATAATTGCAATGTAAACTCACATAGAACTAAGATAAAATCCTACTTAATCATAACTTCCTTTTTATACGAGTATGCTTTCTTCTTAAGTCCTTGATTCTCTTGTACTGGTGATCATTTGAGACTTAAATTAGCCGATTTTCTTCTTTGACTTCCTATCGTTGTCCTTACACCATTTTTGTCGGCTATTGCATCATGACGATGGTCTATATGGTTCTATAGCATATACTTTCTCATTTGATATGACCGGCGACTTGTGACTCCACGACTTCCAAGGTACTTTCTAATCTCAGGTAGCACCGCTGTCTTGCTATCCATAGGCACACTATCTCCCTTTCCTTTGGAGATCATTGAGATCCTTATAATTATTCCTCTTGTTAAACCTTTCTTCTCTTCTAGTGCTAAGATTTCCCTTTCTTCAGCTTCAGAATATTGTACCTCATCTTAGAACTAAATTTGTTCTTCCCCCCTTTTAAAGGATGTTTTCATATACCGTAACCTTTGAGTGTTAACCGTCTTTGATAGTCATCTGCATGACCTTAGCGATCCTGCAACTCCTCTATCCCATATAATGTCGGAGTTCTCTTCATCACATGGTTAAACTTGTTTTCCTTTTTACTAGTAAAATGCCTGTTTCCATTAGTCATCCTTTACTCTTAGGTTAGGAAACCTTGAAGTGTTCCGTTACGAGTGAGAATCCTTTTTTATGCTGAAAATCTTTTCTTGAGGTACTTTCTTCCCTTAAATAGGTGTACCAATCATGGGTTCACATCCATTCTCCTAGTTAAATCTCAGGAGTTTAAAATTTCCTTATCGCTCTTATAAGATTTGCTTATTTCTTCTCAAGGATGCACCTTTGTCCATTATTTACAACCTTCTTAGCTCTAGTTATGAAAACGTATAGGTTGGTTCCAGGGTCCTCACATTCATCCCTTGTCATGTACAACATTACTCTATCTCCCGTTGGTTTATTTAAATTTGATCCTGTCGTCTGTTTTCCTACTTTCATCTTGACCTTTTCATCAAATATATATTACCTGATCCTCAATGGGTATACGTTTTCCTTGTCCAAGTTTCTCTCCCCTTCATGGTATCATAACTTTCTTTTTCCCAATGCTCATGCTTACATATTTGGTTGCGTTACCGCTATTTGACTTTGATTCCCGAGAAAACCCAATCTTGACTCTTTCTGTAGCGCTTGCTACCTCAATTTTGACATACATCATAACCAATACTTTTAATATGTCGTAACATCAATCATAAGGGTATACACAATACTCGATGTAGCCACTCGTGACTTATATTTTTATCGCTTTTCAACACCTTTTCTTACGAGATATCCCGTTGCTACTTGATTTTGTCCTGAATCTGTGGCTTTAATACATCTCCCCTCTCTTTTTGCCCAGCTAGCCAGAGAATTCTAGTTGTAATGCTCATATGCTCCTAATTTACCATGGGCTGTTCTGGTTTCTCATATTCCTTTTTTATTTTCGTATGTCTAAATTTGTAGATCTTCCTAGCATACCTTCCTACGTCCTAATTGTAATCCTTGGCGGCATAACTTTACTCGTACTTGTACCCTCCCTCTTTGTCTAAAATAATCAACCTCACATCCTTTTCTTTCCTGTAGCAATAGAATCGATCCTTTCGATATTTTATATTCACTTGTACACCTACTCTCCTCTTTCCTTACACATAAGCTGACATTGCACCTAATTTCTCTGTCATCAAATACAAATAACCTTCACAACACCCGTCTAAAAAAATTTGAGGTGAATCCTTCTTATAAGGATTAGCGAGAAATACACCACACATTCCTAAGGTTGATGCAATTTCTACTTCCTTTGTCGGCCACGCAACATCACATTTAGAAGTTATATAAGCAATCTAGAAGACAATCGTAATTACATTCCAACTTACCTATCTATTTCTCATTCTTAAGTAACAGGTCATCATTAATGCCCGAAGTAACTTAGCCATAATGATTCTCAGAATAATACCAACTATCAAATACTCGGAAACCCCCTTTGAAGTGGAATGACTGGTGACTTCTGAATCCCAATGCAAACTCACATCATATAGGAAAGTCTGATAAAATGAGTCTGTGTGCCTGTAATCAACCCGTCCTGATCTTATGTATATGTATAAACTTCTAGAGTAAAACTTTCCCGTACTCGTTAACTTCCTTTCCCATATCAATATCTTATCTTTATCTCTTGCTCACCAATCTATAAATCGTAATACTGCATTTGAATTCTTAGTGTCAACATTCCCTATATCTTCAATAAATCTCAATTCTCTGAAATCTCAAATGATTCGAACTCCTTTAATTACTAATCATTTTTCCCCTCCAGGGTTCTTCCCTTAAATTAAAATAAAATTATTCTAAAACTTCTCTTGGAAAGCATCTCATAATGGTTCATTCAATCATGACTTACTAAACGTCCGATTGTCACATTTTTCCTTCATTCTTTCTCTATAGCATAGCTATTCAAACAATTCAATTTGTAAAACCTTCGGAAGAGTTTCCTCTATAATTCTTACTGCCTCATTCCTGCACACAGCCCAGAAAACACATCCAATGCCTCACAGGGCGATCACAATACTCGTAACATTTACCTCAGGTTCTGATATCAAAGTCTATCAATATCAATAAGACAGGAAACATACCTTCCAGATTAACAAATTCAATTCTCATCAATTACCTCATAGCGGTATAATCAACTGCTTATCCGTAATCAAAACATTTAAGGTTAGAATCAAAGACATCACATCCTATAATTTAGCTCTACGGCATGATCTAAGATGAGAAAGAAAGGTCATTCATTCTAAAATGCCCTGCAGCCTCTTGTTTATAAGTGTGGCATGCTTCACACTAATAAGCAAGACTCTACTGGACACGGCTCGTAGACACACCCTACGATGAACAGCTCTGATACCACTTTTGTCACAACCCAACTAGAGGGCCATGACGGGAACCCAGAGCTAACACACCGAGCACCTCTAAACATACATCTCATAAACATTTCTGGATGGGCCATAAAGATAGTTCCTGGATATCATAATCTGTAAGGACATATATCACAATATAATGACACATCTCGATATAATCTTCAGCAGGTATGTCTATCATCACCAGCCGACAAGGCTACTAAAATGTCATACAATGATATGAACAGGTAGGGTTATGAAATATCTAACTATACACACATGTCTACGAGCCTCTACATAGAGTACAAGTGACCATAAGGACCAATACGAACAGACTGCAGCTCCGAAGTAAGTGGAGTGCTCCTGAGAATCCGCTGATAAATCACCTATGGGTGAAATCCTTGTACCTATCTACCTACGAGCATTAACGCAGCATCCACAAGAAAGGACGTCAGTACGAACAATATATTGAGTATGTAAGGCATGAATAATAGCATAATAAGAAATATAGAACATAACATGAGATAAGGATAACCTATATGTCTGATTGCCTCTTAGGGCCAATATCGTGCATGCTTAGTCTTTTCACAAAAACCTTTCTCATACTTGTATAACATAATAGTGCTGCAGAACGTGCAGCCCGATCCATAAATGTTAGTCTTTGTGGAACGTACAGTTCGATCCATATATGTTAGTTTCGAGGAACGTACGGCCTGATCCATAAATATAGTGTTGCGGAACGTGCAGCCCGATCCATATATCTTAGTACCGTGGAACGTACGGCCCGATCCATAAATATAGTATGTTAGGGCCGAGGAACATACGGCCCGATCCATTATATAATATATACATATACATAATGTAAATAGCATGCATGAAAGCTCATATGAAGGCGACAACTTTATCGAAGTGATGTAAGGTCGGTAACCTCTGATTTATATTATGAAGAAATCATTATCGCTATATTTCATCCTGGAGGAACAAGTAACATAAGATGAGATCAACAACAGTGAGTAGAATCAAGGAAATCATGACATAAACTCAATGATCTCATAATAGCATTAAAATCATGAGCTTTGGAATTTCTAGAATTAAAATCTTCATCATCATGTTTATCATAGAAAACATCTCATCTTTAGTACCATAAGAAGCTTTTAAGAATCAGGAACTTCTGACTTTTGGAAGTAAGAAGGTTATGGAAACATCTATGAAATGATAACATAGGAATCATGCCATTTGAAAGAAAGGGACTAGCCTTAACATACCTTTTTGGTCTCCTATTACTTAACGCTTATCCTTCTAAGCTCGTAAATCAACATTCAAGAAAATTAATACCACTGTTAGGCTTATCGCCATATGCATATCTTATGTCTTCGAATTAATTCCTTTTAAAATCTGCCAAAATTCGAGCACCATCTCCCCTGTATTCTTTTCCTCCTCCAAACACCAAAACAACTCCCAAACATTACCAACAACATCAACAACAATATCAATACCAATATATTCTATAAAGTATCCCACACGATGTTTCTCCAATTTCCAAACCAACCATAACAACATCCATAATACAATAATCATAGAATTATATTCAATTTAATCTCAAATTATTCCAAAATTCTCTTTCAAACCCACCTCATGACCATCAACTTCAATTAAACTTTTTATGACTTTTCCCCTATGATTCTTTCCTTTCTAAAAATTGCTAAACCTTTACATCATCTCAATCGTGTAAATAATAGTAGGAAAAACATACCTTATAATGGAAGAACTTCACTTTATTCACCCCTTTCCAAGACTAAGTTCATCACCACCTTGAAAGGAAACAAGAACAATCATCTTCCATGAATTTTCTTTGTGATTTTGACGTTTATATTCTCGCTTGATGATATGGGAAGGTTGTGGAAGATTATGGAGGGTTATGGAGTATTATGGAAGTTTATGAAAATTTATGGAGAATTATGGAAGGTTATAGAACCCTCAAGAGTTCTCAAGAATTCTTTAGAAATATGAAGGATGAGAAGATGGTGAAAATGATTAAAATTAACAGGTTAGAGGGGTATTTATAGGTGTGTGTTGGGTCGGGGTACTGTAGCAACATTTTTCTGCTCCGTTCGCCTAACTTGTAACATCCATCACTCCCTGCTTCGATGTCGCATTGATGAACAGTTTGTTGCGTTAAAACTAGACTCGAAGAACTTCATTTTAGGATTTTGAAACACAATAAAACTGCTTATATACTCGGAGATATACCCCTCCAAAGTTGACCAAAAATTCTGTCCAGAATTCTGCCAACTTTTTTTTCAAATTTTTGACAAACTTATTTTCTCCGCTTGCTTGGTCCCGAAATCTTCCAAAACTCTCCATACATGATATTTATCATTGATCATACTTGATAATAGTCGTTTCCTTTGGTTCCAAGGCTGTCCTTCCCGGTTATGACTTACGAGATCGTAATTCATCATTTACTTCATTGATACGTACTTCCCATAGCTTGTAACTTCCAAAACATAATGGGACGTCTCCGATACCCCATTAATACAGTAAAGTACGTGGCATGCTCATGCTCTGAAAGTGCGAGGTGTAACATCCTCCCCCCCTAGAAACATTCATCCTCGAATGTTGTAGCTTGCGAGCTTACGACGCTGTCATTAGTTTCTTGAAATGGTTATCTTCCTTTAGTTTCTGATCCCCATGCTCTTGTACTATGGGCCCATTAGTCTTCTTTCATATCCTCCCAATTCTCTGTCGAACTTAGTCATTAGTTCCATATCCTCACGTTCTATGTACTCAGTGGTCAACAGATATCTAGTTGCTATCCTGGGACCTGTTGCCATTAAGATGGTCTTAACTCATGATTTCTACGGCTCCCTGCCCATCTATGATCACTCTTAGTTGTTGTACTCTTTTTCCTTGCTCCTTATTTCTCTACTAGCAGACAAATTCTCTTGTTCAGATAAGGTACCCTTCTTTGCTTGCTTCTTTGGTGCTATTTTAGATTATCCTTTTCTGTACTCGTCGATCTTATATACATACCATATCATCTCCTTTTTAATTCCTTGGTCGGACTCTTTAATTCCTTACAATATCATCCTATTCATACCTGAATTTTCCTACAATTTCCTCTCCTCAGTTTTAGCATAATTGCAATATAAACTCATAAACATAGAACTAAGATAAAATCCTACTTAATCATAACTTCCTTTTGATACGAGTATGCTTTCTTCTTAAGTCCTTGATTCTCTTGTATCGGTGATCATTTGAGACTTAAATTAGCCGATGTTATTCTTTGACTCCCTATCGTTGTCCTTACACCATTTTTGTTGGCCATTGCATCATGACGATGGTCTATATGGTTCTATAACATATACTCTCACATTTGATATGACCGGTGACTTGTGATCCCATGACTTGCGAGGTACTTTCAAATCTCAGGTAGCACCGCTATCTTGCCACTATCTCCCTTTCCTTTAAGATCATTGAACTCCTTATAATTATTCCTTTTGTTAAAACTTTCATCTCTTCTAGTGCTAAGATTTCCCTTTCTTCAGCTTCGGAATATTGTACCTCATCTTAGAACTGAATTTGTTCTTCCCCCCTTTTAAAGGATGTTTTCATATACCATAACCCTTGAGTGTTAACCGTCTTTGATAGTCATCTATCCCATATAATGCCGGAGTTCTTTTCATCGCATGGTTTAACTTTTTTTCCTTTTTACTAGTAAAACGCCTGTTTCCATTAGTTGTCCTTTACTCTTAGGTTAGGAAACCTTGAAGTGTTCCGTTACGAGTGAGAATCCCTTTTGACGCTGAAAATCTTTTCTTGAGGTACTTTCTTCCCTTAAATAGGCATACCAATCATGGTTTCACATCCATTCTCCTAGTTAAATCTCAGGAGTTTAAAATTTCCTCATCGCTCTCATAAGATGTGTTTATTTCTTCTCAAGGATGCACCTTTGTCCATTATTTACAACCTTCTTAGCTCTAGTTATGAAAACGTATAGGTTGGTTCCAGGGTCCTCACATTCATCCCTTGTCATGTACAACATTACTCTATCTCCCGTTGGTTTATTTAAATTTGATCCTATCGTCAATTTTCCTACTTTTATCTTAAACTTTTCATCAAATATATATTACCTGATCCGCAATAGGTATACGTTTTCCTTGTCCAAGTTTCTCTCCCCTTCATGGTATCATAACCTTCTTTTTCCCAATGCTCATGCTTGCATATTTGGTCGCGTTACCGCTATTTGACTTTGATTCCCGAGAAAACCCAATCTTGACTCTTTTACGTAGCGCTTGCTACCTCAATTTTGACATACAACACTATCAATACTTTTAACATGTGATTGCCAAGACCTGGAATTCTGCTGTGAAGGATGCGGGTCCAACTGGATATGTAGATCTATCTGTCCGAGGGAATCACTGAGAGACCCGTTAAATCCTCTAACGTTTGTTCAACTTTGACGAATCTTGCTTGCATCAAAGCTGAGTTGGGTCAATGTGGTGACAAGGCAAATATTGAGGCCTGATCCGTTAACTACCAGCACCCTTCCTATCGATTTGTCGTGACATTCTACGGTGATGTTAAGGGCACGGTTGTGGGTGGTTCCTTCTGCCGGTAGGTCCTCTTTTGAGAAGCAAATCTTGTGTTCTCCAATAATACGGGCCACTAACCCAGCTGGGTCCTCACTATTTGTACCGGTTGGCATATGTGCTTCGTCCAATACCCTCATGAGAGCCTGCCTATGTGATGGGTAACTGGCTAGCAATGATAGTACTGATATCTGCGCGGGTGTTTTCTTCAAGTGTTCAACAATGGAGTAATCTTTCAGCTGCATGAACCGCCAGAAATCCTTAGCTTCTCCATCGATTTTATTGCTTCTTTTTTTTTTTGCGTGTTTTCCTTTCTTGCAGCATTCTGAGCTAATTCCTCAGGAGTGTAACATCTTTCGGAGCGGGTCATGCCTTGGGCCATGGCCACTTGCGTAGTAATGGGCTTTGTTTGACCGTCCGGCTATGCCGATCCACCACAGGTGCCGGAATCAGGACTTTGAATCTCGGTGTCGTTGCCGTGGTTCCCGGTGTTGGGATAAGAACCTTGAAATTTGGGCACTCCTGGAGTGTGATGAAAGCCACTATGTGCTCCAAGGATTCGGCCACTTTGGGGATTAATGCTCTACAAGCTTCCCAATCCTCATTCTTTTCAATAATGTGGACTCCGTTGTTTTCGTGATTGGGCAACGGGTTCGCATTCACATTAGGAGTTGCGGTTTCTAAGACGATTTCTCTTTTTTCAATCAGATCTTGGATCTTGTGCTTGAGATTTATACAATCTTCAGTGTTGTGCCCATTCCCTCCTGAATGATAGGCACAGGTTTGATCGTTCTGGTAGAATCTATATTTCGGCTGTCTTTGGTTTTGGCGGAACCTTCCGAATCAGACCCTCGACCAGCAACCTTTCGAAGAGCCTAGCCCTAGGCTCGAGGAGCATGGTGAATTCTCTTACTGGCCCCCTCTCAAAAGAAGGACGTGGAGCATTGTATATTGGGGGTGGCGGTTGGTTTTGATAGATTAATGGGAGTTGATAGGCTTGTGGTGGGTTATTTCGGTTATAATTCTGATGGGGTAGTGCTTGGTAGGTGGGGGCGGACACACGGACACCAGGCGGAGCCGTGTAAACTGGTATAGTGGTGGTAAATTTGGGTTGTGCATAGTACACATGCGTTGGATAATTTATGAGGGTTGTAGCTATGGGGCTAGATAGTGGTTCTTTTGGGCTTGGATTTGGTGTGTGGGATATGCTGGCCACTTCTTCCTTCTTCTTGCAAAAGGTTCCTACAATGGCTTGCCCTAATGCTTTGTTGAAGATGCTAACTATTTTCTCAGATTAGAGGCCGTTTTCTATGGCCTCTCCCATCTTGACCAATTCAGCAAACGGTCTTCCGGCCAAAGATAGCATTTTGTCATAGAAATTAGGTTTTTAGGACCTGATAAACACAGAGACTAGCTCTCCTTCACATATCGGAGGCTGCACACGGGCCGCCTCGGCCCTCCACCTGCTGGCGTATCCCCTGTAGTTTTCTGTTGATTTATGTTTGACCATTTCCAGGTAATAGCGGTCTGGCACTGTTTTGATGTTGAAACAAAACCTTTCCATGAAGGATTTTGCCATGTCTTCCCAGACATGCCATTGCCCCATATCTTGAGTTGCGAACCGTTCAACGACTTCTTCAGTTAGGCTGCGACTGAATAGTCGCATGATCAAAGGTTCATTTTTCTTTACTCTAACTAGTTGGTCACAGTAAGATTGGAGGTGTGCCTTAGGATTACCCACTCCTTTGAACATTTTAAATTTCTGGATTTTGAATCTCTCGGGCAAGTCCAGATCCAGATGTATGCATAGGTCATCATATCATAGGCCTATATCCTTTCTTACAGATCTGTTGGACTTCACCAGTAATTCTTCCATCTTCTTCTCCATATCTTTTTCCCACTCGTCTTGTTCGGCTCTCTAGGATTTTTCCATTTCTTCACAATGGTCTAGTTCTTTGTTCCCCGAAGAGCACTTGCTGGGGATGTTGAGAGTGAAGAATGAGACTTAGTGGGCAATCTGATTGAGCGGGACAGTGGTGGTTTGCCCAATTGGCAGAGCTGGGGTGCGCAATTGGCCTGTCGGACCAACAAAATGGGAAACCTGGTAGGAAGGGACTGATTGGGTGGTCCCTGGGATTTGAGTGTATTTTGCTGGGGGACGAGTGCGGTAAGAGGTTCCAACGTGATTTAGGCTGGTGAAGCTTAGTGGAGGTAGGATGGTTCCTGGTGGGTATACGGGGAAATGATTGGGCATTGGCGAGCTCAGGAAAGGGAATGGAAGAGGAGGCCTCATTTCCTCTATCGAGGCGACCTTGCCTATTTTTGCGGCTTCGCTCCTAGCTACCTTTTCTTGGAGCTTCGTCACGACAGTCAGTAATTGTTACATCTCGAAAAAAAATTCGTTAATGCACAGTGAATAGACTAACGAAGGGCACGAAGCATACGATATTTCAATAAGTAAGGAATGACATTTGATGACCCTAATTAAGATTTCAAAGACATTCGAGCTAAGAGGAGAATGTTTGCCAAGAGAAGGCGAGGCATACGATATGTATCGGAAAGGATTTACGAGTAACAAGTTAATGATGATTAATGATGCTTTGCAGAAGAGTTATAACATCCCTTAGATTGTTAATGAGGTGATAAACAAGTGTTAAGAAGGTTCCATAAGGATTGGAGATCAAACGAGTCGACGAGAATGAGTTTGGAAGAACTGGGCATTATATAGCGCAACATACTGGCTGTATAAATTATACTGGCCGTATAATCACCCAGATATGGCCAGCCTTGGACGAATCTACGGCCGGACATACGGTCGGTGAAATTTATACGGACCGTATGTTGGTCGTGATTTGGAAGGGGCTGAATTTGAGTATTATTAATAAAGGGGTCCAAGTTATTTCATTTCATTTCCCTTCACTCCCCTCTCTCTAGAACATTTCTCCACACTTCTCCCACAAGAATTCAAGAGATATTAGTGATCAACTTCATCAAACCAAGTGAATCAAGTGTAAGAAACTCATTAAAGTTCATCCAAGACAAGGAATCCAAGTGGAGGTGAAACTAGGGTTTTGTTCAAGTGAAGTGTTTCCACCCAAGGTTCATTCCTACACCATCTAAGGTAAGTTTTATTGTATTTCCATGTTGTTTAAGGTATTGAGAGGTTGAAAGACTTGGATTGTAGAAGGAAATAGAAAATGGGTCATGAATGTGGGAATAGTGTCATTTTTGAGTAATAGCTTGGATTGAGTCATGATTCTTGATATGTTGTGATTATGGTTATGTTATAAATGATGTTAAGAACATGGGATAGACATTGTATATGTGAATGAACGTAATAGTGTGCTATGACCATGGAAATGGATGATTTGAAGTGAATGGAGGAATATGGATAATGTAGGTGAATAGACTATTGTTATGATGTTGTGAATGTTATTATATATGTTTGGGAGTTGATATATGATATGGAGGAAGTCGTATAAATAAGGGAGATGTTGTCCAATTTTTTCTAGCTTTAGTCATGTATGCTAAGCTATCAATTTTCTAATGATAGTATAACTCTAATGAAGGTAGAAACGTGAGCATTGAAGGAGAACGTTCAAGCGATAGAATAGTTGAACGAAAAGGTATGTAAGGCTAACCCTTCTTTCAATAAGGCATGGTTCTTTGGCTATACACCTATCCTTTCATGAGCCTATGATGTCCTCCAAATGATTCTATCTTTAAAAGCTACTAAGCTCATGATTCTCGATATGTTACGATTATACTAAATTCCTTATATGATGAGTAATCCTCTAGGGATAGATGTAATGAACGACGATAGTAATGATGTCAAAGATGCTTATGAGCTCCTACGTATATGTGTCTATGTATGACTATTATGTAACAGAGAGCTTATATGGGTTTGGGTATGTTATGTATCGCGCGCACCGCCTTTGGTTGGGTATGGATAACCACGAGCCTTGGTAGGGCCAGGTATGTATACTCACCGAGCCTTGCCATGGCCGGGTATGTGAAACACCGATCCTTTATGGTCAGGTGTGCTATGAATATGAATATGTAAGCGAATTATGAATATGAATGCGAATATGGATACGAAATGTAAATGAGTACGGATACGAATACGGATACGGATATGGATGCATGTACACAGTCACGCATTAGAAATGGAATGTCCCTATGAAAAGCAAGTAAGTGTTTATGACGATGGTTCTACTACCTCCCATCTTACGCTTTTTCTTATGTTGTCTATTGTGCTTTTATAATGATGTTGATCATGCTTTACATACTCAGTACATTCTTCGTGCGCGTCCTTTTGTTTGTGAATATTGCGTCATGCCGCAGGTGGCCGGGAGACGAGGCTTGATCCATATCTTTATTACTCGGGGGACTACGAGCGGAGCTCCATTTCATTCGGAGCTACAACTTTTGGTATTTATTCTTTTGTGCACATACTTATGGGCATGGCGGGGTCCTGTCCCGCCTATATGATATGACATACTCTCCTTAGAGGTTCGTAGACATGTGCATATGGTTAGATGTATTTGTCCTTGTCGGCCTATCTTTTGGATATCATTTTATTAGCCTCGTCAGCTTATGTGCATTGTTGTGGGCATAGTAACGTTGCAATCACATCTTCTTGATATGACACCTCCTGTGGGTCTTGGGCATCTCCTTTTTGGAGAGCGAGCTCAGTTCCATTCTCGGGAGTAGCAGTCATTTTCTGTTTGCCTTTGTCTGATAGGGATACTAACGCAGCTTTTGATCTTGTGAAGTATGCCAGCTTTTAATACTACGCTAATCGGCCTCGTTCTATAAGACAAAAATAACTTAACGGTAGATAATGTTAGTTACCGGTTGTAAAGTATAAAAACAAGATATCACACATTGGTATTTAGAGCACACATAGCACATAAAGTCACATATTAAGCTCGAATACTTTTGATCCTCTTGTCTTAAAGGCTCGGGCGTTTGTGGGCTTATAATTATTTAGGTGGATCTTGGTCCAATGTGCTTTTTAGCCCACGGCAAACTCTCCCTTGCTATAGAAGTCAATCAAATGGTGGGGGGAAGGGGGGGGGGGGAGGGGAATTGTAATTTATATTATGTAGGGGCCGAGTCTTATGTAGACTGCCTATGTATCCCTCCAAGGGAAATCAGGCCCTATCGTAGTTCATTTTACAAAGGGGTATATATATATATCCAACATATCTTTCAATCTAAACCTAGCTAAAGACATCCCTAGACCAGGCCCGATTAGGGCTTCCCGTGTATCCTTCCATAGGGACATCAGGTCGATGCGGTTCCTTACAATATTTATGGGGAGGGGGTAACCTTTTGTCTGCAAAAATAGAGACACTTATTATCTACCCAAAATTGTTACACCCCGTATCTTCGAAGAAGCACTTATCAAAATTGAAACATAAGTACGTTGAGTTATGGTTAAGTAAAACCACTTTGGAATATAAGGAGCAAGCATTATTAAGTATATTTATTGATTGAAGGATGTATATAAGGTATACCAGAAGTTTTTATATGGAAATGAGCGGAAGAAATGGAGTGGTACGACTTTGGACAAAGGATAGGTAAAGTTTCGTGTGAAAATTTTGGTCGAACTTGAGGGAAGAATATCTCTTAGCATATGAAGTGTTTTTAAGTGAGACAAAAGCCTAAAATGAAGTTCGTCGAGTCTAGTTTCCAATGCAACAAATCGCTCATTGATACGGCACTGGAGTAGAGAATTATGGACGTTACAAGTTAGGCTAATAAAGAAAAAATGAGTGCTACAGTACCCGGCTTGCTACAGTGACCCAACCCGACTTTTGAACCTTATAAAAGGGGAAAAACCCCATATTTTTCACCCAAAATCAGATTTTAACGCTCAGCAACATAAAGGGAAATTATGTCATAAAAAGTTGAGGGTTTGAGTGATTTTCAAGTGACGGAGTATTAATCGAAGCTCGCTTAAAGCATAGATGTGATTCTAGTATGGTTTTGCGGTGGATTTAAGGTGGATATTGAAGATATAGCTGTTTTAACAAAAATAAGGTATGAATCTCTCCTTATTAATATTACTTTTGGTTTATTTACGAAGATAGAGTGATTAAATGGTTGTATAATAAAGTTATTGGTTGAGAAATTGGAAAAACATCGCATGGGATATTTTATGGAATATTTTAGTATTGATAATGATGTTGTTGATGTTGGTGCTGTTGTAGTTGTTGTTTTGTTAGTATTATGAGTTCGGGTTAGGGATATAAACAGGGGAGATACTGCCCAAATTTTGGCAAATTTTAAGAGGATTTAATTTGAAGGCTTAAGACAAGCATATGATAATGAGCCTAACAATGGTATGAATGGATTTATATGTAGATTACGGGACTACGAATGATCTTATGTAGATTGAAAGACAGAAAGTAAGTTGGAAAAGTCGAGAAGTAAGCTTCCATGTATATTAAGGCTACTTCCTTTCTTTCTAAAGGCATGATTCTTTTTCCTATGAATGCATACATGGATTCTATAATATCCTTATTTCCAAAAAGCCCGAAGCTCACAATTCTCAAAGTGCTTATGATGCTAAAGATGGATGTTTCTATGATGGTAACAACGATGATGATTCCATTTCTTAAGATTCCTACTATTGAGACCTTTTTGACTATTTGCACAAGGTACGCTATTCACGAAGATTATACTTGGGTTACCATAACCCTAGTGTAGTACTCCTCTCTAGTTAAGAGCTAGTATAAGAATAGTTGAGTTATATGAGATGATTGAATGTCAAGAGGTATAATTAGTGGATATGTTGTTTATAGGCTATTATGTTGCCTTCGAGTTATCATTATATGTATACGCCTGGCCTACGGGTCATGGAGTTATCGCCTGGCCTATGGGTCATGGAGTTATCGCACGGCCTACGGGTCGTGGAGTTGTTGCACGACCGACGGGTCACGGAGATGCGC
Source organism: Lycium ferocissimum (assembly GCF_029784015.1). Taxonomy (NCBI): domain Eukaryota; kingdom Viridiplantae; phylum Streptophyta; class Magnoliopsida; order Solanales; family Solanaceae; genus Lycium; species Lycium ferocissimum. Next base: position 42,876 of record NW_026725694.1, read on the forward strand.
ATACACGACCTACGGGTCATGGAGTTGATTATACACGACCGACGGGTCACGGAGTTCCTTAAACGACACTGCGGGTCATGGAGTTGATTATACCTGGCCTATGAGTCACGGAGTTTTATTTATGGAGTTATTTTAACTATGCCTAACCTTCGAGTCACGAAGTTATATCTATAGAGTGATGTTATCTTGCCTCAGATGAGAGGCAACCCAAGTAGAAGCACCTCAGGATGCTTCTTGAAATATCCAGAGTATAGTTTGTTATTTCATTTCAGTTGTTATCTTGCCTTACATATTTAGTACATTATTCGTACTGACGTCCCTTTGTCTGGGGGCGCTGCGTTCATGCCCGCAAGTTCAGGTAGTCGGATAGATGATACAACTCAGTAGGCCTTCCACTCAGCCGCAGTCAGTGGACTCCACTTGGTCCGGAGCAGTAGTCCCTTTGGTAGTATGCTATTTTGACATGTATAGATGGGTGTGACGGGGCCTTGTCCTGTCCTTTCTGCAGCTCGTGTTCCCTAGAGGTCTGTAGACAGTTGTATGCAGTTGGGATATTATATAGCCATGTTGGCTCTCAGTTTTTTTGTTCAGCCTACATAGCAGCCTCGTCAGCTTGCTCAGTTGTATATATATATTTTGGGTGTGTGTGTGCCCAGTTCAGACGAGACAGACAGCATTTGTTTACATATATCTAGATTACGGCCTTGCCGGCCAGTTGATATTGTCGGTGTGCAGGTAGGCCTTAGCAGAGTTTTAGATTTAGAGTGGTTCGCTCGGGGCCTAGTTTGGCATCAAGTGCCGGTCACACCGCTCCAAATTGGGCCGTGACAAAAATACAGCTCTGCGAATCGCTGTCCTTATGAACTAGCTCTCCCTCTTGTCCTCTTTCCTTCAAAGTACTGTAGTGGCAGGATGACCAAGATCTCTTCGGTACTGATCTTGTGTTCCAGTTCGAGCTTGAAATCATAGCACTCTTCTATGTCATGCCCCATAGCTCCTGTATGATACAGACAAAATTTGCTCCTGTTAGGCCTTAATACCGCGGGCTCGTGGGCAGGTTCAACGGGTTTGATCTTTCTCAGACTAGCTAGGGTTGAGAATATGCGGGCTTATGATTCCTCAAAGACAGTGAAATCATATCGCCAGATCTGCGTGACAGCAGTGACTCCTTCTCCAGGAATGATACGATCATGGACTAATAGGGTGTGTGGCCCCTATAGAGTCCCGAGGATCCTATCATCAATCAGATTGCAAATTCTCCTTCTCAGACCCAAGCACTCATTTAGGGTATAACTAGCTTGGTTGCGGTGGAACAGACATCTCTTGTATGCATACACCAACTCGGGTGGCGGCAACCTAACCCTGGTGGTGCAAGGCACTCTTGTGGCGACCATCCTTTCGTACACCTCCTTACAGGTGACAGGCCGTGGGGCTATTCTGAATGGGAAGGAGCGAGCCTTAAAGGAGATTCCCCACCAAGCAGGCTCAGAGGGGCCTACCCTTCCTAAATTCATAAATGCCATGGTGGAGGTGACAGGCACCATTATGGATGATAGTGCATAATAGTCAGACCCCTCGTTGGTCGGGGAGTAGTTGTCAGATTCTTCATTTGCCTCGTTCTCAAACTCTGCGAACTCAGGGAACATTCCGAACGGTTCTTCTTCCCCCTTAGCTTTCACGTCAACAGGCTCTGATTCCACTTCCTCCATATTCTGAGCGTTTTCCTCCTCTTCCTCTATCGGCTCATAGGCTTCCTATTGGGGCTCTAACTCCTCCTGTGGGTCTGTGACCCAATGATCTGATCCAGTTCCTTGGTTTTCCTCTCTTCCCCCTGGAATCCCTTCTCTAGGAGTCATGGGATTCCTCTCCAAAGGTATATAATTCAGCACTAACTCCCTTACTTCCTCTGGGACATTCCCATAGTATTGCTCTTGGGGTATACCTTCGGGTGGATTTCCAACCATCTCCAGCAGTTGGTCCACTTCGTCGATCTTCCTCCCTATCTCTTAGAGGTGCTTTTCCATTTGTAGTACTTCGTCTCTCAATATTTCCGTTGTTTCTCCCAAAGTCCACGTCTCTTGGTCTCCTTGGTTTGCCATGGCAAGTCAATCCCTTTTACTGGAGATAAATTTAGGTAAGTTTAAACCTTTGGCTCTCTTTTGATATGTAGTTTAGACTATCGGATCAAATGCATTCGAGCCTTGATAAATGATAGCACATATAGCAAGTAAATATGTGAAGCACGTAGCAAACGTTCATGTAATTTTAGCATATATTTATACTACTCGCGTTCCTAAAACCCTTTTGGGTTAAGGCTATCCTATTCGATTGAAACATGCAAGTGCCATTTATGAAGGTGAACCATTGCCCCAAAAAATCATTACATAATAATAGTAAAACATCTTCCCCAAAGGGATTACAGAGATCATGGAAGCCGACAGAGGGCTTAGTATAAAGCAGTAAATCAGCCAAGATTCTCCTCCAGCAGCTGATGTCGAGGCCTGGTTATTTCTGGCTTTCTTCACCCTCCGAAGGATGGTCTGAATTCGCAGCCGTGCTTGGTATATCTCCATTCTGACGATCACCGAATCCGTTTCCTCTAAAATCCGGGCTAAGTGTTCGTCCGTATTTTCCAGACATTCTTTCAGACGATCTTCTTCCTGGGAGTCGTGGGAAGGTGCGGTCCTTGGGATAGGTACCCGAGCCAAGTGTCCTCGCAGCCATTCATGGTACCCTGGGTCACACCCTGCTTCGAATCTGTCTGGAGCTAAAGTGTCTGGTCCCCAACTCACGCGACCATTCCATTCTCTAAGGATCACCCCGGCATTCTTGATCTTTTGCCGCATGTGCTCGATGATGAATTGCTCAGGATTTCCAACCAGAGGTATCACTTGTGTCCTACCGAATTGCCTCAAGACCCGAGATGTGAAATAAGGACGGATTTCTCGAACACCGGCTAACGGTACAAAAGGAAAACTCCTACCTCAGACAACCAAATTTTTTTATATGAAGTCAGGGAACATCCACTGGATCCTGTCTTCAGTCATTTCTCCGAAAAAGCTAGCCCATGCCCCTTTAGACATATAACTAAGGTTTAAACAGTATTTTGTGAGACGGTCTATCCTGTTGTGTTTGATCAGGCATTGGACCTCCTTAGCCATGTTAATGTGTTTGATAATCCACCATTGTAACAACATGCTACATCCTTGGAAGTATCGGAAACCATTCCGACATTTGTCCAACGCCGGAAAGATATTTGCCAAAATGATAGGCGCCAAATCAAAGTACCTCGTCTCTTGGGCTTTAGTTATACCGTGGAAAATGGCATGGGCTAAGTAGATCACTTGGGTGTCTATAGCCATCGAATCGCCTTGTGGAAACACCATAATGCCCAGTAAAGCTATGGCGAATGCCAAGGGTCTAACAGCTTCCCAATCTTCCCTACTCTTGAATTCTCTCTGGTACAGAGTATACCCCGTGGCATCTCTGAATCTCTGATATAAATCCCTAAAGGTTACCGTAGGTCCTTGTGCCTAGGGCGCCTCAGTTAATGCAAGAAACTTCATGATTTGGCCGAGTATGGGCCTTTGCGGAAACAACAAGTGGTGGTCTGGTTTATGTCATTTCCTTAGACAGGTTCCATTGGTGTCTATGGCATCTCTAATTTCTTCTAAGGTAGGAGTCATCTAAATTTCACCGAAACAGAATAAAATTTCCTTATCATCCCAATGTCCGGTTAACACCTCTATTAATTCTGGATGACCTTTCATCATCATGATAACTGGTAAATGACCCAAGGTGCAGCTAATTGTTTTCTTGTGAGCATCCCCTAATCATGCCCACCAAACGCTTAACAGATCTGGAGCCTCGACGATTATGTCAAAACGGATGCGACCATCCATCTACAAAATAGAACACGGTTAGGATTTCCCCCACCCCACAGGATCAATGGTTCATCACATAGGCACTAAACATGCTTTCACATAACACATAAATGAGATGCGGTGTTCTTCGGGTCATAGACCGTCCGGACACAGGTAGTCTCCCTTATTGAGCTTTAGGTAGGTCTGAGATACCCAAAGCTCTTCTAGGTATGAATGCTCTAGTTCAGCAGGGATTTGGCTTAGCTTTATCTTAGTTTTACTAGAGTGGGTTTTCATAAAAGACCGAAAACCCGAACAGACAACTAGGGCTGAACCGCTGGGCTGTTAGACGAGCACGAACCAACCCTGCCTCATAACGGCTCCAAAAGAAGAATTTGGCTTTTTAGTGAAGATATGACCGCGTGCTCCGTGAAGTCGCCTTTGGAACAAAATATAAAATAAATGTCAGGAGTGGCGGAGTTATGATATGCATGCAATGACAGTTGATAATTGCGGAAAATAAACACATAAACAGTTTAAGGAAAATATACCCACATTATATTGGAACCCTTATGGTTAGAACCTTTAAGTCCCCAGCAGAGTCACCATTTGTAACGGTTCGCATTTTCGCGGGTGGGGTTAGCGCTCGGAAAAAGCTACTTCGAAATCGTTGGTGCTCTTTCGGACTTTGTTTTAAAAGATTCGCCACCTAATTTTTAGGAAATTAGGAAAACTGGTTTTGAAGGGTTTATTCATACACGTGAAAAATCCTTCTTAATCCAAAGTTCTAGGTAAGGGTTATGGTGATCCCCTTGGGAAGGTGTTAGGCACCCTAGTATTAAGGATCCATACTATACGGTTGATCTTTGAGTTCCAATGTGTCAGTATTTGCATAAACTGTTTATTCAGTGCTTATTTCCCGCAAAAAGATTTCTCATATAGCATATCATTTTGAAAAAAGAGTTGAATATATCCCCTTTATATACAGGGTATTTAGGTTCGGATTTATGATATCCGGGTATAAATAATTCCTTTTATATATAAGGATAATAGTTTTGCTTATAGTAAAAAAAAAGTAGAAGGTTCATTTACTTATTGGATTTTGAGTGTTCAAATTTTATCCATGCCTTACTCACATATGAACCGGGTTAATCCGTCTAGTACGCTTTAAGAATATCCTTAGCTATAGTTTGAATAAATCAAGCATAACTTCAATTGTTTGGACCTTTAATAATCTTTTGCACATTTAACGTGATTAGTTTTTTTAGGAAAAAAAGAAAGTGGATCATACCCGTGATCAAAGCATCCCATATATATATATATATATATATATATATATATTTTTTAGAAACATACTTATATTTATATATCTATTTTACACTACATCCTAATTTCATTTAAGGGGCGGGAATTTCCTTTCAGGTAAGAAAACCCATTTTTCATAACAAAACGATTGGTCTGTTTTTTTTTTTTTTAAAATCGTGGGCCTTCGCCCCAAAAATATTTGCTAGTTTGATAAAAGAAAAGGGTCCAGTGGGTTTTTAAACTAAATGGACTTTGTTTGGGCTTCCTACCATTTCACGATATATGGTCAGTCCCTATTTCTAACTGTTTTGACACATGAGTTTTGGCCAAGCCAACTTGAATATAAATTTGTATATATAAAAAAAAGACCGGTATTATTTGGTTTTAAAAGAGATCTTTTCGTGATTTTTTGCTTTTAAAACACTAAACAGAATGGGTTTTAACCCAAAACAATTCAATAAATATTTATGTTTTCCTTAAGAAAAAGTCTATTGGGCTGCAGCCTAAAATATCAAAGTTTTTTACCAAAAGCCCAGAGAAAAGGGTGCCTTCAAAATACTTTGAGAAGTAGAGCCCCCTTTTTTGCCTAATCTATTCTCTCTCTAGATTTCTCACAGATTTGTTTGCCATTTTTGCATATTTAAAAAAAAAAAAAAACCTTTTAGTTTATTATTTGTTCAAACTGTAGCGACTATCTCCTATTTTTTTCGAAATATTTTAAAAGCAGTACGCGTTCCCCAAATTTAAAGAAAATCAGGTGCTAGAGTCAAAACTAAACGGCATATATACCGTTTTTCTAAGATACCTAATTCATAATAAAAGGGTTCCAATAATTCTGTGGGTTTATAAGCAATCAATAATACAAGAAGAAAATAATATGCAGCAATATGAATGGAAAAGAATAGAATGGGGTGTACCAAACCCCAACCATTTTTACCCATGGCTGGGCCTTCGTATCATTTTTATCCGTGATTGGGCCTTTAATATATTAGCTTCCCTTTCCTCTTTTGGACTCAAAGACGCTTGAAAGATGTATTCCTTATTGGACTTTTAGCCCAACAAGGTGGCTTGACCTCTGCTCGAGTGGCCATGCAGTGGAGGAGGGGAAAAAAAAAAGACCCCGGTTAGTTTATATTTTTTTGTCCTTATCACACGTATAATATATACACATATATGCAAAATATGCTATTGTTATACTAATCCTATTCTATGTGTGAACGTACAACATGTGTATACACAGTATATCACACTTAACCAAAGGACCATGTGAAGCACATGTGTTCTATGCTTTCAAACTCAAAACATCCCAAATTAGGTGGTGGAAAGTCAAGTTGTCACCCCTTTTTTATCCGAATGTCGCACAAGTTCCAAGAGGTTTCATGAACCTCCAGCATGGCTGGTTATCCGGGAAGGGTTCAAACTAGACCCCGCTATACCTAACATGCATCTCAAACCATAACCCAAGAGAACACTGCTTCACATGCCTTACCATATGGCCTTAGGGCAAAAAGAAATACACCTCATATACGTATGAATTGAATAACTATTATCTTAAGAGCATAACTGAGACCAGTGAGGAGAAAACATAACTGAGACATGAGACATGAGTAATTTCTATGAGCATAGCACAGTCCAAACTCAACTTATCCAAACAAATCTAAGAAAATTAATCACATATAGCTCCCAACAACATGGGATCAGGTAGATGTGGCAAAGCATGCAAGAACTCAAAGGGGGATTCTCCTCTAAATTTAGTGTTATCATGATAAATTCAATATACATAAGGTGTGCCTACACTGTATAAACCTAACTCCTAAATGGCTTTTAATGGTTCATGGACACTTCAAACGAATACTTGATTGTCTTCAAGATTACATATTCCAAACTCTGAGTGATCTCTCTCATGGAAAACAAGATAAGTTGATAGGTGCACATTACAGTCTTGACAACTATAGCTTAATCAAAACCAAGCAAGCACAGCCCAAAATCTTCTATTAGTACACATTTTCACAAAACATAATGCAAGACAAATGCAACACTGGAGACCAAACTAGAAACATCTGTAGAACCAATTGTCCAGGCCCCTTTTAAACCACTGAATTTTTATATAGGTTATATGAATCCTAAGTCTAATCAGTCATCTTTATTTTAAATAGCATAAACAAGTAGGCAGGTGGCAGTCTCAAAATGCATATGTTCTTTATTCTTTAAACTGTTCTGGCACTTCTCTTGACATTACCTTATTGGCAGGGAAATTTCAGTTGACTTAAGAGATGCACTTGGCTATGACAGGATTCTTAACCTTTTCCTCCCTTTAAAATTGACTAAGTTTCACAAATTCTCAACTTTATATGCACAGGAGGAAAACAACTTCATTTTATCTTGTCTAGAATGAGCCTAACTTCATTTATTACAAGATTCTTTGCATCAAGGTTCATGTGACTTAATTCAGAAAAAACAAGATAGAAAGAAAGCATGTAGTGCAGAATTGAAGAAATCATATATGTAAGAAGAAGGCCAAATATACCCTTCTCCCTTAACCTACCCTGCTGCCATGATTACAATGGCACTATGGGCTATCTTACCCTTCAAGAATCAATTCTTTGAAGCTTATGGTAAAAAAGGAAGAAACAAATTACTCTCAGAACAACAGATTGTAATTACAAACTCACACAAGGCATTCATAACATCCAAATTACAAGCCCGATTTGCTAAAGCTGTTAGGTGTCACCAGATTCTTTTCACAAAGGGGAAGGATTCCTCCCTTTTTATTTGTCATGACAGGCAATATTCAAAACAAAAGAAACTTTTTTTCAATTTTACTTGCAAATCCCAACTGGTCCAACTATTCCCCTCGAGCTAAGATGAGGCAGACACAACACGAAAAGTAATCCAGTTTTTAGATTTAGCAGCTTCAACAATGTGACAAGATGATCTCTAAGTGTAAGGGTTGAGAGGCTACACCCCATAACTTAAGAGGGAGGCCAAGACAACCGCTTATTTGGGAGAAAAGGTACTATGGGTCAAGCAAATGATTGACCCTTTCTGAATTCTCTCCTAAGGTCATTTTAAAAGACCTTCCCTGTCTAGTTAAGTGGCTTCCAGCCTTATATCATGCAGTCATGTCCTTTTATTACTTCTTTTTCAATCACAGATTAAATAACATTAGGCAGTTCACAAGTCAAACAGTCAAATTGTTTCCCCCTTTTCATTCTTAAAGACTATTTACCCCTATTTCATTTCTTCGCAATCCTCTTACTCAAATTGTTATCATGAAACTTTCTTTCCATCTGTATCTACCTTTTTGTGCCTAGACAGTTACAAACAAATTATCATCACTACCATACCAGTTGCCTTACACTCATAGAAGATCAAAAAGGACAATCATGTTGCAGAGTAAAGTTTTAGTCTAGGTTGTTCAGAACTTGAGCAAATCAAAAAAAAAAAAAAAAAAAAAAAAAGATAGCCACTTTTCCCTTTTTTTTCTTTCAATGTCTCAGACTCATAAATCTGGCATTCATGACCTTTTACCAAATTTAGACTCACATATGGATGAAAATAATCACAGATTCAAAAGCAAGATATCAATCCTCTACTTTCCATGCCCTATTACTTCATTCTTGGTGTAAACCAATCAATAGAGTCGTGTCACCAAAGAGTCACACACAAGAGAAGCAGACCTCCTTTTAACATTGTCCTCATTCCATTCTTTGTTCTATACTCTTCTTAACTTTAGCATGACTAGATGGTGAAGTTGGCAGTTAATTTATTACCCATTTAGCAATTTAAACAATCTTAGTCAATTTTAGAAGAGGACATGGCCTTGTGATTCCATTATTTCTCCTGCTGCTCTTACTTTCTTATCAAGTTCCACATGTTTAGGCAACTAAATTACTAGTAGATGTGAGCCTGTGACACAGACTATTGAGTCAAGTTATGAATGCCATGTGCACAAGCGGACAATTTCACACAAGGTAAAATAATTTTGAGCTGACCAAGGAAAACAAGAGTGACATTTTAAGCATCATGTGCCATGTGCACAAGCAGACAAGTTCACACAAGTTAAAACAACTTTGACCAGACCAACGAAAACATGATTGATATTTTAAGCATCATATTCTCAATAACTTCTAGGACTTCTGCCATGGATCATGGAAACTCAGCACTCACATATCACAAATCATAGGTGATCACACGCAGCCCACTCCAGGTGATAATACCAACACAGTCATAGTCATGGGCAAACAAGCAAACCACAAAACTAAAGGGGTATGATCCTATTGTCACGCCCCAACCAAAGGGCCATGACGGGCACCAGGAGCTAACACACCGAGCACCTCTAAACGTACATCTCATAAACATTTCTGGGTGGACCATAAGATAGTTCCTGGATATCATAATCTGTAAGGACATATATAACAATATAACGACACATCTCGATATAATCTTCAGCAGGTATGTGTGTCTGTAAACCGGTAGCCGACAAGGCTACTAAAATGTCATACAATGATATGAACAGGTAGGGTTATGAAATATCTAACTATACACACATGTCTACGAGCCTCTACATAGAGTATAAGTGACCAATACCAATAGACTGCAGCTCCGAAGTAAGTGGAGTGCTCCTGAGAATCCGCTGATAAATCACCTATGGGTGAAATCCTTGTACCTATCTAAGCATAATAAGAAATATAGAACATAACATGAGATAAGGATAACCTGTATGTCTGATTGCCTCTTAGGGCGAATATCATGCATGCTTAGTCTTTTCACAAAAACCATTCTCATACTTGTATAAAGTAATAGTACTGCGGAACGTGTGGCCCGATCCATATATGTTAGTGCCGAGGAACGTACGACCCATTCCATAAATACTGTGCTGCAGAACGTGCAGCCCGATCTATATATGTTAGTGCTAAGGAACGTAGGGCCCAATCCATAAATATAGTACGTTAGTGCCGAGGAACATACGGCCCGATCCATAAATATAGTGTGTTAGTGCCCAGGAACGTACGACCTGATCCATAATATAATATATACATACACATAATGTAAATAGCATGCATGAATGCTCATATGAAGGCTACAACTTTATCGGAGTGACGTAAGGTCGGTAACCTCTGATTTATACTATGGAGCAATCATTATCGCTATATTTCATCTTGAAGGAACAAGTAACATAAGATGAGATCAACAACAGTGAGTAGAATCAAGGAAATCATGACATAAACACAATGATCTCATAATGGCATTAAAATCATGAGCTTTTGGAATTTCCGAATTAAAATCATCATCATCATGTTTATCATAGAAAACATCTCATCTTTAGTACCATAAGAAGCTTTTAAGAATCAGGAACTTCTAACTTTTGGAAGTAAGAAGGTTATGGAAACATCTATGAAATCATAACATAGGAATCATGCCTTTTGAAAGAAAGGGACTAGCCTTAACATACCTTTTTGATCTCCTATTACTTAACGCTTATCCTTCCAAGCTCGTAAATCTACATTCAAGAAAATTCATACCACTGTTAGGCTTATCACCATATGCATATCTTAAGTCTTCGAATTAATTCCTTTTAAAAATCTGTGAAATTGATGACATCTCCCCTCTATTCTTTACCTCCTCCAAATACCAAAACAACTCCCAAACAATACCAACAACATCAACAACAATAAAAATACCAATATATTCTATAAAATATCCCACACGATGTTTTTCCAATTTCCAAACCAACCATAACAACATCTATAATACAAAAATCAAAGAATTATATTCAATTTAATCTCAAATTAATCCAAAATTCTTTTTCAAACTCACCTGATGGCCATCAACTTCAATTCAACTTTTTATGACTTTTCTCCTATGATTCTTTCCTTTCTAAAAATTGCTAAACCTTTACATCATCTCAATCGTGTAAATAATAGTAGGAAAAACATATCTTATAGTGTAAGAACTTCACTTTATTCACTCCTTTCCAATACTAAGTTCATCACCACCTTGAAAAGAAACAAGACCAATCATCTTCCATGAATTTTCTTTGATATTTTGATGTTGATATTCTCTCTTGATGATATGGGAAGGTTGTGGAAGATTATGGAGGGTTATGGAGTATTATTGAAGTTTATGAAAATTTATGGAGAGTTATGGAAGGTTATAGAACCCTCAAGAGTTCCCAAGAATTCTTTAGAAATATAAAGGATGAGAAGATGGTGAAAATGATGAAAATTAATGGGTTAGAGGGGTATTTATAGGTGTGTGTTGGGTCGAGGTATTGTAGCACCCGGTTAATGTAGCAGCGTTTCTCTGCTCCATCCGCCAAATTTGTAACGTCCATAACTCCCTCCTCCGATGTTAGAACCCGTATTTTTGTACATTGGAACAATCCGGATTAATTATGGTAAGTTAAGGACAAAACTATTTCGGGATACAAAGTCGGGATTCTTGACCTTCGATTTTATTTTGAGTTATAAGTTGTGCATGAATTTATTGGTTTGGAATAATTAAGAGAATTTGGGACCAAAAGTGATAAAAATTTGAAGTTGAAAATCATCCACAATTTCCATGGTTGGCCACAAATGGTGTTCAATTTTAATTGGAACAACACATTAATGTGGGCAGAGGACCTGACCAAGTCTTGCTTCACTTAAAAGATGACCATTAGTTCATTTCCATTCATTCTTACACTTAGAAAAAAATGAGAAGTGAAGCTCTCATTTAGGAGAGCTCTCGGCGTGATCCCAAAAATTCACTCCCATTTCTTGTCCTTCTAAAATTATTTTGTTGATGTA
>NW_026725695.1:0-55356 GCF_029784015.1 Lycium ferocissimum
CAACTCTCGGAAAGCGGGTAGACATACGTGGAGACATGCGGCCGTATAATACGGACGTATGTCCAGCCGTAGATCCAGCCCAGCAAGTCATGATTCTTGGACCAGATATACGGTCCAACATACGGTCAAGAGATTTTATACGGACCGTATGTTGGTGATAAACTGTCTGGGTCAAGTGTATTTTATATAAGGGCCATTTTTCATTTCCATTTCATTTCATCTCATACCTCCACCATCCAAGAAACCTCTAGAGAGTTCCAAATAATTCATCTATGAGAAAGCAATAGAAATCAAGGATCAACAACAAGAAATCAAGAGAATCAAGTGAAGGAAACCCATTAAAAGTCATCCAAGTCAAGAAATCCCAAGAGAGATAAAGTAGGGTTTTGGTGCTAAGGGTGAATCACCATTCCAAGCTTATTCCTCCATCATCTAAGGTATGTTTCATGGTGTTTACATGTTGTTTGAAGTATTTATAAGTAGAAACATACGGATTGTAGAAGTGTATAGCAAATGGGTCATCAAATGTGTGAATAGTATTGCTAGTATGTGATAGTTGAATTGAATCATGGAAATTGATATGTTGGTGTTATAAATGTGTTATAAGTGACCTATAGAGCATAAAATAAGTATTGGATACAAAAGAATACGACGATGGACTTTAGTCATGAATATGGAGGATTGAAGTAGAAATGTGAAATACGAATCATACGAATGAATGACGATTGTTGTTAAGGATATGATGATTGTCATTATGTATGTTGGGAGTTGATATGGAATATGGCGGAAAGTAGTATAAACAAAGGAAATGTCGCCCAAATTTCTATAGCTTTAGTAAATATGCTTTCACGACGATATAGCTAACGTCGATACGAATTCTCTTGAAGGTATAAAACAAGTGCATGTAAAAGGAGAACGAGCAAGCGATAGAATAGCTAAACGACAAAGGTGCATGTGAGGTTAACTTTTCTTTCTAAGGCATGAGTCCTATGGCATGAATTCCTCCTTTACTATGAATGTTCTATTTCCAAGAAAGCTATGAGTTCTTGTTCATGAAAGATCATATGAGATAAGAGATGCTACGAGCAAGATTACGATAATGATGAGTTAAAGTCTAGAAATGCTATAGTCTTGATATGATGTCCCTATTAAGCCAATGAAGCTATCCGCAGTCCATTGATGTTGATCATTATATACACTCACCTTATGTTGTTCCTTCGAGGTGAGGCAGGATACTTATGAAAGCTCCATAACGAAGTCGGGGGTTCATGACCTTACGTCACCCCGATAAAGTATGATTAGCTAAGAGTCACTATGCATGTATTGTAATAAGTATATGATGTCAAGCATACCATGATGAGTTATGATAAGCATATTATGATGATATCACACCGTGCCTAAATGGCCGGGCAGTCACCGCCAAGGCGGGCAGCTATACACCATGGCCAAATGGCATGGGCAGACACCACTAGTGGGCAGCATGAGATGATACCCCGGACGCGGGGAGGCACTGGACGCAGAGCTAATGCTATTGCTAATGTTATTGATTATCACACCGCACCTATATGGTGGCAAACTTATACACTTATGCATATATGATATGATGATGGGTATGAAAGCAAGCTAGCATGTATTATTCCTTTATGATTCATTTCAACATGGGGATTCAGATTGCTCCTTATTGATGCCTCCTTATTTTATTGATATCTTATTATTGTTTATGCCTTACATACTCAGTACAATATTCGTACTGACGTCCTTTTTTTCGGACGCTGTGTTCATGCCCACGGGAAGACAGGGAGGTGATCCAGACTCATAGGAGCTAGCAGCTGATTAGAGAGCACTCCATTTTCTGGAGGTGCCACAGATTATTCTTTTAGTACATATATAGGTATATAGTCATGATTGGGCACGACGGGGCCTTGTCCCGTCCATATGTCTGATACTCTAGTAGAGACTCGTAGATACGCAGTGTGGGTGATATGGTCCCATAGTGTTCATGTATATGTATGTATGTGTATGTATATATTATTTTGATAGCCGAAAGGACTTATGTTTATAAAAGCAAATATTTCCGATAATAACATCTTTATATGATTATGAGCATATAGCACGAATGAGATTTATTAATACTTAGTAATATGAGTGGTGTTCGGTGGTTAGCCCCGGATACCCGTCGCGGCCCGTAGTTCGGGTCGTGACAACATCCCACAATTTAGCTATGACTTGGACGAACTTAACTATAAGTGGTGGAGGATAATTCTTACCTTATATGCCAAGAACTACTCTTCTTTTACCTTACTTCACTTCAAAGAAAGCCCGAATTCAACAACGAGACAGAAATGAAACAACGAGATCGAAGTAGTGAGCAAAACCCGAATAAGGATTAGCTAAAGAGAATGGTCTAAATAATGGTGATGTACGTTTGTTGAGATATCAAAATGGGAAAGATTTAAGTTTGAAGGTCTAAAAATAGAAAGGGACATTTCAACATCCTTTCTTTTGTACCAAAATACCAAGGGAAAGAATTGCAATCTTAAGGGGTATTTATTACCCTTACACGTGTAACCCCCTTCCACCTTCTCTTAATACCCATCACCAATACATGCCACAATACTCATATGTGGATGCATAAAAAGGCATTTGCTTCCACCTATCACTGGTATAAGTGGGAATAGTCCACATAATATTTATCCCATAATATTAATTAATTTCTTGTCTTTCACTACAATTTTCCATTTATCCAATTACACGCATTATTAATTTCTTGATTTCCATTCACTTAAAAAGTAGTTATTTTTAACATGCTTTATATACTCATTATCATAATCATGTGATATAACTCTAGTCCATAGCCTCATTATACACACACCAAATATTTTTCCCAACCATCATCGTCACACTTTTCCGTCTTAAATCATTTCGGGACTTCATCCTTCTATACACCGAGCTCTTGATTTGCATGCTTGAATCTGACCAAATCCTCCGGGCTCGGGTAAATTTGCTCATATTGGATGGTTCAATTTCTTAGTCAAAAAAATACGAGATACCATATCTTGGACCATATTTCATTCAAATAAATGTTGAATCTCGATGAAACTTATTTTCTTCGATTTGGTTGTCTTTTAATCCTTGCGATATACTGTTAACAGGTCATACTCCTTGTGGCTTCAAGAATATCCTCGTTTTACGGACTTATGTCAACTAACTTACGACGAACTTATCGTACGAAAGGGTGAGGTGGAACATTAACTCTCTGAAGTCAAAGTGTTGACTGCACTCACTTAGCCTCTTGTTGGAATGTTGTGAATTGAGGTTAAGCTACAAAGCTTGTTGTTGGGTTTATAATGAAGTAGTTGCGTCCCTTGAATTGTTAAATCTAACCAAATTTTGGTTTCACAATTGTACCCAAAACCAAACCTTGTTGACTTGGGTCTTCCGCTTTTCCTTGTATGTGCATTGACAAATTTGTCCGTCATTAGTCTTATGAAGCTGCAGCACCAATGATTTTCTTGTGACAAGTTCTGAATAGATACCGCAGACGATTTCACTCATCAACCAATATAGTTCACCCAGAAATTTGCTAAAAAAATTACTCAAAGAACAATCAGTAGCAAAGTTAAAAATAACCAAAATTCTACCTTTACAATACTTGAAAATATAAGTCAACCAAGAAAACTTAATATTTAAGAAAAATATGCAGGACACAGCGGAAGCTTCCCCGAACCCAAGCATACGGAAATTTTACAGAGCCTCTTTTTTATGTAGGACACATACAATAAAAATGAAGAATATAAAAGAGGAAGGAAAACGTATTTACCCTCGGAGTGCAATGAGACTTGTTTAACCTCAACAAGACACTGGCAGCCTTGCTGCGTTTGCAGTGCCTGAGTTGTATTCGCAGCATTATCTGCAAGTTCAATCAAGCTTCAGTCCACACTCAAATTTATGGTTCATATCAATTCTCTAAACCAAAAGGCAACACATTTATTGTTAAATATAGGAGATAATAGCGAAAATGTAAAGACAGTACATGTAAACAAATGGTGTTTATATATAGCCAGAGGTCGAGATGGGATGGTTTAAATTCACATAGTTTCAAGAACTTCGATGAGATGCATAAGATGAGAAACAGTTGAAAGTAGAAATAAAGAAATTATCTGGAAGTTTGAGATCGAAGAAACAATAGATCTACAAAGAAGACACTTATGATGCAATTGAAATTCCTACAATAGCCTCCAATCTAGTCCACCTACTCTATTGTCCCGCGTCTACATCGCCGCAACTGTCAAGGCAAACATGAAAATCCATTCAAAAATCACCTTCCGGGTGAACTCTTTCATGAACTCGGATTGAAGGAGAATCAGGGATTTATAGTGGTAGAAGAAACAAGGATAGAGAAAGCGGATTAACTATTTTAGAGCGATGACAAAGAAGGATTTTAAGGGAAGAGAGAGGGGGGGGGGGAGTAAAAATCAGTTTTTCTAAATTTTATATTAAATAAACGAATTAAGGAAAAAATGGTGACCTGTTATAATAGGTTAAAGTTACCTGAAAATATAAAAAAGTGGGATGAGGCTCGTCTCCTATACTGGATCCCTCCAGTTGGTCCAGTGCAGCTTTAAATTTTTGACATCTGTCCCTTTCTTAATCTAATGGCCAACATTTATTTAGTTAAACCAACCCTACAAACCATGGTTAAACCACCTAATTGCTAATCTGATTTATCTTGTCCATATTTGCACCATCAAATATGGCGAAAATCTTGCAGCATCTGAAAATATTGCTGGAAAATCTTTTGGCTGGAAAAAAAAACTTTCTTACCATGGAAATAATGGAGAAACGACACAATCAACAACAACAGAAGATGAAATCATCTAGATGGTACAACAACAACCAAAGATCGCATGAAAACAAAACATCAGTTGATGAGCAAAAGTTTTCTGGAGATTAATTGACAATACCAAAACAGGTTCTTCTTCGTTCTTGCACTATGTTTGCTACTTCGAGACCAAATATCTTTTTTGTAGTTCTTGTGTGAAATAAAAAATGTGAATAAATGTCTACAATGTGTTTGATAAAATATCTCAATTGGGTTGTTTGAGAATTTTAAGTAAAAGTGGATATTTAAAATAGTGAGAAGTTAAGATACTTAAAGCACAAATAGCAAATCGAATAAAGGTTACAACTTGTTTCACATATAGTTTATTTTCTTGTTAACCTTATGAAAATAATGAAGTTCACTAATTTTTAGGATGTGATACTAACGGAGCCTTTGGTTAGGACTATGTTGATTAGTGAACTTCATTGTTGGAGCGGAAGTCTTTCAATGACTTTTCTTTATTCATTTGATACTTCAATAGCTAAGGGAACTATGATATATAACATTCTTGTGTTAGAAAGTCAATAGTTTAGAACTTCATTTAGTATCTTATTTATACTTTTTGTAATGTAGATTTATGAATATCGCACCAACTGAGTCTCAAGATGGATGTAATGTGCCAATAAAATTTGGGATGAAATTTGATTTCGATGAGCACGCTTATGACTGCTATAATGAATAAGCAGGTTCAGTTAGCTTTAGTATTAGAAAAGAATATGCTAATAAAAATAGAGTTCATGGGTATGTGACTTCATCAAAATTTATATGTTATAAAGAAGGTTATAGAAGCACGGACAAATGAGATTCGACGGTTCAAAAGCATAGAAAGGAAACTAGGACAGGGTGCTTAGCTCATATTACTATTAATCATCAATCGAATGGAATGTTTCGCATCACTTCGTTTGAAGAGAAGCACAACCATCCTTTTGTTGATTCTTCTTTAGCTCATCTGTTACCATCTCAAAGAAAGATAAAAATTGCTCAAGCATATGAACTTGACTTATTAGATGATTCAGGAATAAGTCCTAAAGCTTCATTTGACTATGCTGCTCGTCAAGCTGGAGGACAATCTTTTCTAGGTTACACAGAGAGAGATCACAAAAATTATCTCAGGGATAAAAGACAAGAAGATTTGAAACATAGAGTGGCTCGTAGCTTGGTGAGTTATTTTGAGAAAAGAACACTTGAAGATCCGACTTTTCGATTTTCTTTAGACTTAGATGATGATAGTTTGATAATAATGTATTCTGGGCTGATGCAAAGATGATAAGATATATGGAGATGTTGTGTCCTTTGACACAACATATAGGACAAATAAAGAGTATCGACCCTTGGCATTGTTTGTTGGTTTGAATAATCATCGGGAAATGGTTATATTTGATGCAACTCTCCTATATGAAGAATCAACTGAAGCGTTTGAATGGCTTTTTAATGCATTCATTAGTATTATGTCTGCAGATAAACCAAAAACATTCATGACAGATCAAGATCCCGCAATAGCTTCTGCTGTCTCATCAGTAATGCCAGATATATATCATCGCCTATGTGTATAGCACTTGGAAAAAAATTGCTTTTAAACATCTTAATCATATCTTTAGAGCTAATTCATCATTTCCGAGGGATTTTAGTAAACTACTTTACGATTATGAGTATCAGGATGATTTTTTAAGTGCATGGCAGGATATGCTTGAGAAATATGATCTTGAAGATAATAGTTGGTTGAAAACTACGTTTGCTATAAGGGAGAAATGGTCGATGACATATGGAAGAAATACATTTTCAGCAGGTATGCAAAGCATACAATTAAGTGAGAGTTTTAATGGATCTTTAAGGGGATATTTGAAATCTGATTTGGATATTGTTCAATTTTTTAAGCATTTTCAAAGATCAGTTGATGATAAGTGCACCAATGAGAATAAATCAAATTTTGATATGACTCAAAGAGTACCTATTTTAAAGGTTAAACTTCCTTTATTGATTCATGCTAGGGATGTATACACCCCAACTATATTTGACATGTTCCAAAATGAATGGGAAAGCTCACTATTTGTTTCCGTAAAGGATTTTCATAATGAAGGAGAATTGAGTACATACAATGTTAGCACTTCTGGAAGTGTTAAGGAGCATGCAATAATTATCAAGCGATCGGTAACTCAAGTTTCTCGCAGCTGTAAATTTTTTGAGTTTATGGGTATACTATGCAGACATGCTTTAAAGATCCTTGATATACTGAATGTAAAGGATATGATTCCTGCGCATTACATACTAAAGAGGTGGACAATAGATGTTATAAGCATGCATGATATGGATGTCAATCTAGTAGCAAAAGACTCTGATCCGAAAGTTGAAGTTATTGCGAGGTATAGACATTTATGCCAAACTTTTGTTCAAATTTTGAGTGAAGCTTTTGAATCCAGAAAAGGGTATGAATTGGCTGCAAAGTGTGCGAACGAGGTAATTGCAAAGTTAAATGATGTAAATAAGAGAAGTCAATCACATGAAGAGCCGACTCCAAGCAATAATATCCAAAATAAACCGAGTTAGACATTATTTGTTGATAATACAAATGTCACGAAGGTGACTGGGTTAAAAAGGAAGCAACTGATTCGTCGCTCTAATACTCGGTCAAAGAGTTTTGTGGAAAAGGCCCAGAGAAAAAATAAGACTTCATTACCAAAATTTCCTCTTAGCCAAACAGACTAGCAGTTAGATAACTTTCCATCTCTTCAAGTTCCAGATCCACCATTATCAGATGCATCCATGACTATGGTATCAAATGACATCTAAATTTTCCTTGTTTATGGAGTACAACGTAAAAACTATCCTTTAAATAATAGGAAGTGGCAAAAGGAAGTTTTTGTTCATGGTGCCCTTCACAATTACCTCAAGGATCATCCCACGGAAGTCTGACTCAACTCTTAAGAGTTAGTGAGCAAAGTTTATGTCTAATCTTTTTTTTTTTTAATAAGTAATGCTACTCATCTCGATATATGTATTTTTTAACTAATTGCAGAATGTTTCATTTCATGATTTAAACAAGTATTCTCAACATTAATTATGACAACTTCGGAAAGGCAGAGATACCCTGGTGATGGTGACTTCTGCAACCATCGTCTTCATCTCAAAACCATGGTATATATTACTGAAGCCCCACGCCTCTGTTTTTCGTTTCTCTGGTGAAAATTAATAGGTGTCAAATTAAAAAAAAAAAGGAAGTTGATCCAAATATCTAATGAACTGGTTTATAGCAGTTATAGTGGTACTATATTTGATACTTCATCAGAGATTCAATGAAATGGTTTATGTGAATCATTTTCTTTTTCTTCCCATAGTATTGATTTTTATGGTTATCAAAACCATCATTGGATTGTTATTAGTATTGCTGATTTCCTTGGTGTGATCAGTGGTCCAGGCACAAATGCAAGATATGCAGCGCTTTTGTGTTTCCTTGTAAAGTCTATGTTCAGGCAGTTAGCTATATTGGTAATGCCGCTTTCTGTATAATGTTTATGAGAAATTATAGTATTCGAAGCTTCGGTCAATTAACTGTGTAAAAATGTGAAATGTCCCTTAGCTAACTGGCTTAAGTATATTGCCCTAAATTGATACAAGTTCATGGCCAGGTTTTGATGTGCGTTTGGATTCAGAGTTTTGTTCAGTTCATTTCTGCTTTGGAGTTATCGGGTTTCTTTATGTTATAGGGTATGTTAGCAGATTGGCATATTTAGAAACCGATAACCGTTAAGCGGAAATATCCAATTGAACCACGATAAGCACCCTTAGCTGCCTATGCTTCTAATTTGACACATATGATAGATTATGATGTTTATTTGCGATCTGCTGAGTGTCCTATGATTAGGATTAAATGTTTTGTCGAGAAACTCGTGTATCGTTTGGTATTATTTCTAAAACATCTATCTTTGAAATGAATGCAGATATGGACCAAAATGTCGATCTTTAACACAGCTGTATCATTCAAGTTTGGATGTGGTCGGATAATTCATCAATATACAAGAGACATTTGGAGAATTGAACCTGTTGAATTGCCTTAAAGTTAGCCAGTTAAGGGTGAAGCTAATTTTGTGAGGTTCTCACATACTGTTATCAACAAATCTTGCCAATTCTTGTTACTCAAATGTAATTCCGGTTTAAGAGAAGATTTGAATATTGTTGTCAATATAATACAACTGATTCCATGTGAAAGTAATGCATCTTGCTTTTAACTGTTCCGGTTTTACCATTTCCAGTTTGGGCAAGTTTAACATTGCACTTCCTTGTGAAAAAGAATGTCAACTGCTTAAAATATGTGGAAGGGTCTAATGGTGGACATAAAGGTCAAAATATCTACTCCATAAAAAACGTTGAAAATTTCAAAAAAATCTCCATCACTACTTCTAAGAAAAAATTCCAAAAAAAAAAAAAATCTCCATCACTACTAGTAAGAAAAACAAATATGGAACTATTTCTGCAAAAAGAATAACAGAGACATAGAGGTATTGACTTATTTTCTCTTCATGCGCACACTAGGGCTACATATCGGTCGGTTCGGTCCGGGTTTGAAAGTTATTGGTTCAACTTATCGGTTATCGGTTTGTAGAATTGTTAAACTGTTAAAGAATAGTTAAGATATCGGTTAATGGGTTATCGGTTAATCGGTTCTTGTTTCTTATCGGTTCGGTTATCGGTTTAACCGTTAAGATTTCACACAAAACAAATTCAAGAATTTCGGCTACTACTGTAGTCAGCCGCACAAAGTTTGACTTGGTATCAAAAGAGGAAAATAAAGATAAATTTCTAAATCAACTAGTTGAAGAAAAATAAGTTCCTTAATCATCAACCATGTACACCATCACTGGAATTATCTAGTGTACAAGGAACTGTAGTATTAAAAAAAGGACAATTTTCAAAAGAATATAGTACAAAAAGAATAGAATCAAAATTTATAATCCATTGGAAATAAAAAAGCAGCACTTTCAGTGGGAAAACAAAAAATAATCTCACATCAATACCATTGACATGTCTTGATGATCTGAGAAAAGAAGAAAAATGGTTATGAAGTGGAAATCAATTGAACCCTAAATCTAGTCAAGTGACTTTATATATGCAAGGGTAGAATTGTAATTAAATAAATAGTTATCGGGTTATCAATTCACCCGTTAACAAAAATGGTCAAACCGTGACCCGACCCAATAAGCCAATAACCACAGGGCACCACCCGATACCCGAACCAGTAATCCATTAACTCGAACCATTAACCCAATAACCCAATAATCAGCTTGGGTTATTAGTTTAACTGTTAATTTGCACAACCCTAACGCGCACACACTTAGCACTTAGTTTTTCATATATATATATATATATATATATATATATAAAATTGCAGTTTGAGGAATTAAAGACCAATCTTTATATAATAAGAGTTACTGGAACTATGAAATTATTCTATTTCTAAAATCATAAAAATTATGAAAATGAGTTTAATCTTTGTTTTTTGATTGGAGCAGCATGATATAAAGATGGAAAATAAATCCGGCAATATTTTCGGATGCTGCAAGATTTTCGCCATATTTGATGGTGCAAATATGGAAAAGATAAATCAGATTAGCAATTAGGGATTTTAACCATGGTTTGTGGGGTTGGTTTAACTAAATAAATGCTGGCCATTAGATTAAGAAAGGACAGATGTCAAAAATTTAAACCTGCACTGGACCAACTGGAGGGTCCAGTATAGGAGACGAGCCTCATCCAAAAAAGTGGTACACTGACAGTACATCAAACTCTATTAAAATTGATAAAGTTTAACTAATATCGACCGATAGCATAAACTTTTTCTTACACTATCAGGTTTTTTTGACGGGCAATAACTACTTACCATTCAATGACCTCTTCTATTATTTTTTTCTTTTTGATTTTTTAAACACTCCTCCCTAATCCCCTCTCTCTCCCATTCGAATTCTTTAGGATTTGTTTCTTTCCCCGTCCCCTCTCTCCCTAGTCCTCATCTATAATCTATTACTAATTCAGATCTAACCTATTAATAGGCGTTTGGCCATAGATACCAAAAATAAATTCATTTTTTTTGGAACTTTTGAAGTTGGAGTTGGAGTTGAAGTTGTGTTTTACCATATTTTTTGAAATTGTAGTTTTTGGTGAAATGTAATTGTAAAAAAGTGAAATTTTTTTGAAAAACAAGTTTTTTGAGTTTTTGGTATTCCGAACTTGTATTCGGAATATTTATGGCCAAACGCCTAAAAGTGAAAAAAAATTCCGAAAAAAAAGTGAATAATTTTTATGGCCAAACGGCACCTTAAAATATTAACCATTTCCATCCTTTTCGAACTCCGAATTGCACTTATTTTTTCAAATGGACTTGTTTGAAATTAGAAGCCCGTCCGACACTATTTAAAATTTGCCCTAAAAGTTGGATGCAAATCTAATGGCTATTGAAAAGCAAAAGTCTTGTATGACTAACGAGATTATAATCCTTTTCCAATTGGAAAAAGAGTGTTGTATCATTTGTATTCGTATGATGCAAACTTGATGAAATCTTTCCCTAGAAGTTTGGATACGATTTTAATGTCTATCTCGATGATCATGCTAAATTTGTTACAATCAATTTCAAAAGTGTGATGGAATAAGCTTTTCGCACTAGAATAAAAAATCTTTGCTAATAACTTTCTCACGGTAGATTAGTTGCTTGGAAAGAGTTGTTTAGTCTTAAAATTGACAACGTGGATCAGGCACAAAGCTTCTCCATTTCTAAAATCTGAAAAGAAATAGAGTTAATGCATATCATATAGAATAAAGCTGGTGATTGTTCAACGGTGCTGCAGATTTTTTCAATAGAAACAGAATTATAGGAGACGTAGAAAATATTCTTTGTATTTTTGGTAAACCTGATTGGAGAATAAATGTAGAGTCCAAGTTACCTTTTAATTATTTTCCTTTTTAAAATTGAAAAATTAAGAAATTAATACTTGAAAACTTACCTGTGTAAAAAAAAAAAAAAACCTTAGGTAGATATTAGTTAACGTCAAAAAATTAAGAGATAATGGTTAAAAACACACTTCAAGTATCATTTTTTATTAGTTTTCTACCTAAACTATCACGTGTTTGCGTTTCCTACCTGAACTATTATGGTTTTTGTGTACCGATTGCCCTTCAAAAGCATTGGTCTTTAATTTTTGCCTTTCGCCTAATACCTCAAGGTTCTGGGTTCAAATCTCAGCTCAGTAAAAAAAAGAAGAAATTTCGCAAGACAGAGGTTTGGATTCGCAAGGCAGAATTTTGGCCTCAAGCGAAATTTTGAATGGAAAACTCTACCCGCAGGTAGAATTTTGAATGGAAAACTCTCCCTCCAGGCATAGTTTCACATTCAAAATTCTGCCTGAGGTAGAGTTTTGCATTCAAAATTCTGTCGATAGAGTTTTACATTCAAAATTTTGCTTGAGGCCTAACTTAGGCCCGAATAGACATAACTTTACTACAAAACTCTGTCTTGCGGTCTTTTTTTAAACTAAATTGGAGTTTAAATTCCAAATCTCATAATATTAGGCGAAGAATAAAAATTAAAGACAACCGATTTAAGGGAAAAAAATTAAAGACCACCCCAAAATAAGGACAGTCCTGCGAATTATCAACTATTTGTCAAAATCCAAGTCCACTATCAAATAAACAGTTCGGTAGTTCTAACGAAACAGCTCCCTATATATTGTCAAGAACCCTACCAACTCTCTTTCTCTCTCTCACTCTATAGCCGCTCCAGCTTCTTCTTTTCTCTCTTCAGTGATCCTCACAATCTTGGTTAGTTCTCTCTCTCTTTCCTCACGTTTTCACATTCTTTACGTATTTAATTTTAATTCTTTGGTTCGGGGGCGACATTGAATCAGATTTAGGATTTTAAGTTCTTTCTGACGATATGTGCAAATTACATAAATTTAAGATCCTTATAGGTCATGCTGAAGACCTTTGTTGTATACCCTTATGTGGTGGCATCTTAGTTTCAAATTGCTGATAGTACAGTGATTTAGTTGAGAAGAAAACTTTGTTAATCAGAGGCGACCCAGGATTTAAACTTTATGGGTCTATGGGTTCACTGTTAAGATTCTTAGGATTGAACCCAGTATATCTACTACTCCGTGTTTTATTACAATTGTGTAATTTTTCACACATAAATTTGTGCTCCGTGTTGAAAGTTGGAGGTTTGAGGTTCAATTGAACCCGTAGCTATAATGCTAGATACACTTCTAGCGGTAATAATAGTAGACCCTTTAGCAGGGGTAGATATAGTTGGAGAGTTTAGCTAAACCTAGTGCCTGAAGATCGAGATAAGTTGTTTGCCATAATTTCTCAGGGTATTAATCCATGTTTTTAGTGATTTGTAGTTGTGGCTTAACCAGTGATCCGAGTATAAAATTTAGACACCCAATAGTTGGTGAAATATGCAACATGATATTCCCTCCCAATTTGTTTGGCTTGATTCGGAGTATGAGGGTCAAACTAACTAATGTTCGGTGTGAATTTGGACATAGTATCTTTAATTTTTTTGAAATAAAATTTACATATTTAGAAACCACATAGAAAGCACTATGAGTCATAATCGTTAACAATTCAAACTATTTAGAAGTATTTGACAAACTTATGGTAAAAAAAAACTAAAACTTCGACTGTCCAAATAGTAACTAAGACAAACAAATTGAAACAAATGGAGTATTAATTTGTTGGAGACGTGTTGATGTTGTATTCTTGTACAAATTGCAGAAAGGCTTTTATTATCATCAAGCAATGGCTGTTGCATTCCACAACCTCAACTCTGCTTCTGGCCTCAAGAAGCTTGATGAGTACCTCTTGACTCGCAGTTACATCTCTGGGTGAGTTACTCTTTGTGACTTTTATTGCTGAGATGTTGTTCCCTTTGCTGGTGTTTTGATTCAAATGCTGATATTTGTTGTTTACTATGTCTCAGGTACCAAGCCTCAAAGGATGATATCACTGTGTATTCATCTCTAGCAAAAGCTCCATCAGCTGAATATGTTAATGCATCTAGGTGGTACAACCACATCGATGCACTTTTGAGAATCTCGTAAGTTCAAGAGCTTATTGACTTTATATTTTCCTGTAATATGTTGACTATATCATTGGGATTTTGAGTTTTTTTTTTTTTTTTTTTTGTTGGGTTTGTGATTGGCAATTTGTTTAATTTTCCTTCTTGTCAAACTTGCAGTGGCGTATCTGGGGAAGGCGCTGGTGTTACTGTAGAGGGGTCTGCACCAATCACTGAAGAGGCAGTGGCAACTACCACTGCTGCTGACGCTAAGGTGTATATTCCGTCCTATCTCTTCTGAATTGATATTTAGTTTATGTTGGATTTGCATCAGAGTGAATTTTCCTTTTGTCATCATCAGTCCCTTTATAGCTTCTAGTACAGCAGTGCCATTGCAAGTGAAATAATCTTCTTCTCTTATTTGTTTCTCTTTGATTAACTGTCCTTTAGGCCTCAGCTGCTGAAGAAGAAGATGACGATGACGATGATGATGTTGACCTATTTGGTGAGGAAACTGAAGAGGAAAAGAAGGCTGCTGAAGAACGTGCTGCAGCAGTGAAGGCTTCAGGGAAGAAGAAAGAATGTAAGTTTGTACTGTAATATCCTGACTAAAATTTTCACTATCTATTTTGATTTAAAAACTAGGAAAAACATGTGATGTTGCTTGCTTGGTTAGTGGCTACATTTCGGTGATGACTTCTTAACTTCTCATCGCTAACCAAGTCGAACACAGTATAAACTTGTGGAAACTTTGAAGTTCATAATGAGTATAGACTGACATTGCTTTTGTTCTCATTTGACTTCAGCTGGCAAGTCCTCAGTTCTCTTGGATGTCAAGCCATGGGATGATGAGACTGACATGAAAAAGCTTGAAGAAGCTGTCCGAAGTGTTCATTTGGAAGGATTGACTTATGGAGCATGTGAGCTTCTGTTCTTTGTTCTATTGAGTTTGAATTTTGTTTTTACTGGAAGTGTTGGGAGACAATTGCTTTTTCATCACTCCAATACCTTTTAGCATTTCTTTCTTGAATGCTCGTGTCCTATTCCATCAGTCATCTTGATCTAACCTGAATTTTTATTTAGGAGGTTGTCTTGAAAAGTTGTTAGCTCGTTGGTGTTTATTGACAAGCATAGCCATGTTTCATTTGCAGCTAAACTTGTTCCCGTTGGATATGGTATTAAGAAGTTGCAAATTATGCTTACCATTGTGGATGACTTGGTCTCTGTGGATGATCTCATTGAGAATTATCTCACGGTTGAACCCATCAATGAGTATGTTCAGAGCTGTGATATTGTTGCTTTCAACAAAATATGTAAGTAAATGATAAGCTGTTCATTTTTGAATTTTGGAGGATTAAGTTCCATTTCAAAGATCAATACATGTCATGTTATTTTTGGCTCTTATGTTGATCATCTCATGCTGCTTGTGACAGGAATTCTGTTACTCTGGAGTTTTGATGGAAGTGGGTGGCTATTCTTACTGAAGAACAGCGATCAGTAGTTCTATGTTGCTTCTCCTTGTTACTTTTTTTTTTTCCGTCAAAAGGGTGTACCTGATAAGGGCATCCGTTTTGCTCCTTTGGATGAATATTTACAGTTTATAATTATCAGTTTTGAAAAGACTTCACTTTGCTGTCGCCGGCTCTCTTCATTGACTTAAACAGTTTTATAAGTAGCCTGAGTTATTGCCTGAGGTTTTTAGTATAGGTGAAATTTGATCCTAAAAGAGCTGCAGTTGTATCTGGCACTCATTCATTACCTAGGCCTTTTGACATTGTTGCAAACACTCGGGTCTATTTGAATCACGTCTCAGTTATACTCGATTTACTGTTGCCTAAGGTTTCAGGTTAAGTCAAACAGATATTATAAGGTATTTTGAGAGTTGGAAGTTTATATAAACCTAAGGTTTAAGTCGAACATTATTAATAAATAATCAAGCATCTGATTTCTTTATCAGCAAGATGATGTTTGAAATTGGTTCTTTGGTAAGTTGCTTACCAGCTGATGGATCAAAAAGGTTTTGATGAATAGAAGGAAAGGAAATTAGAACGATAAGCGAATGACTAGACTATGGTATAGGTTGGTTATTTTTGTGAGCACTTAGCAGCAAACTTTTTATTTTGGGAAAGTTTGGTTGCATGCGAAGTCTTTCAAGGCAAAGGGCGGACTGATGCAACAATACTGTTTACTCTGATCCAATAAAGGTAATTTTCATTTACCGTCGATAGTCTTTTTGGCCTCTTGGACAAACTAATAGATAGATAAATTATATTTTGGCACAAATAGCCAAATAGATACCTTAATTATAGTGTGACTAAATAGGCAAGTTTAGTTGGTAAAAGTGTGCCATTTGAAAAAAAGAATCTGACTTGGCACTACACGTGTATTATCAATTTTAGATAAGCTAAACCTCTTAAATTTTAATTTCACTTTGTTATGACACTATTTACCCCAATTATACTTGTACATGTGTCCATAGAAAGGCACTTGCAAGATAATAATTCTATATTCAATAAACTCTTTGTATTGGGCAAAATGCGGATAATACAGCTGTACCAATGTGGTTAGGACACGTGGCACATAGACAAGTCATAAGGTGAGTCAGCACTGTTACCACCGGTAATAGAACCATGGTACCAGAGAAAGCGCTAGGCCCGGTGGGGCATTAGAATAGCCCCGGTCAAGAACATAACAGTCTTCCGTTATGAGTCAATTCAAGCGTTTCGGATACGGTGTGATTATGCTTAATGGCCTTATTCATTACTCATTATTGCCATGTATTTAAAGCTCATTATGGGCAGGGGCGTGATACATGGAATATGCGCCTCTAGCTCTTAGTATAAATAGGGATTGTCATTCCCATTGTAAAGACACAAGAGACAAGTTAATATACTCAGTTCTCACACTTATTCTTTGCATAAACTTTAATCTTATAGTCATACTTACCAAGCTCCGATGCCATGGCCTAACTGGAACGGAGAAATCTAAGTCCGGAATTGTCACCTGCTGCTCAGGCTTTTCCTTACTACTTCCTTTATTTACTTATATTTACATTATCTCGATACGAGCGTCATAATCTTATTGGTCATTTTGATCAACGTGTCCCTGACCACGTCTATAAATTCAACTGAACCATTTTACGGGTAAACAGTTTGGCGCCCACCGTGGGGCCGGGACAGTTGTGGTTGTCACTGTGACCATTGTTTGTTTTACTAATCTTTCTTAAGTTTCTTGTTTGCCTAAGTATCCATTGCAGGTATGACAAGAGCTAACAACAACACGAACGTTGCCAACAGGGCCATATCCCACTGGGGCCAGATGGACAACCCCTCACAGCTGGCTTGCAACCACCGAACGTGGATAATGAAACAACAGAAGGAGAGCATAATTTCAACACTGGAACGGACAACATTCTTACCGACGAACCTATGGCGGAAACCAACCAGATTCTGAGGGGGGCAAAATCACACGACGATGGCAAAAGTGGAACGGTTGAAGCAAATCGTTGAGGCCTCACGGGTGTAGGTCACGGCTCCCACCGACACGCCTGCAACTGCTGCCAATGTGAACGCCACCGACGGAAGTAGGCAAACTATAGGAAGGAATGGAGACGCATCCGGAAGCGAATCTGCCCCCGATGATCCCTTCTAAGCCGAAGTCAAGCGGTTCATCAGGGAGATCACCGGAAAGATGGACTAAACCGCCAAAGAGGCCGAGAAGAATGCGAAGGAGGTTCAAAGGAGCCTTAGTCAAATTCTTGGGCACCCCCGATCATAGAAGGGCCCGACTCCAAGAAGTATAGTCAATGGGCGTACACACCAGAATCAGCTCCAGAACTGATCCCAAAGCAGTTCAAAATGCCCGATATTCCCAAATATGACGGGACCACAGACCTGCAGGAGCACATCACGACCTACACTATGGTGGTCAAGGGCAATGATTTGCAAAAGAAAGAGATCGAGTCGGTACTGATCAAAAAATTCGACGAGACTCTCGCCCGAGGGTCCTTGACGTGGAACTCCCAGCTTCCGGAACATTCACATCATTTGCCATACTGGGCGATACTTTCATCAAAGCTCATGCCGGTGCAAGGAAGTTGAAAACCAGAAAGGCAGATATCTTCCGCATCGTTCAGGGAGAATCGGGGCTTGTCAGGGATTTCGTTACCCGGTTCCAGATGGAACGCATGGTGCTACCTGCAGTATCGGACGAGTGGGCAGCAGAGGCTTTTACCAATGGTTTGAACCCTTTAAGTTCAGATGCTTCCCGAAGGCTCAAGGAAAGCATCTTGGAGTTTTAAGCTACAACGTGGGAGGACATGCATAACTAGTACAAGTCCAAGATCCGGGTGGAAGACGACTTGCTGGGGGCTCCCTCCGCAGATCCCCCCGCAAAGGTGGACAGAGGTTTTAGACTAGACCGGAACTCTTCGAAGAATCGCTTTCAACCCTATCAGCCACCAGAAACTACCTGTTACACCCCGTACTTGCGGAGAAGCACTTATCAAAATTGAGCGTAAGTATGTTGAATTATGGCTAAGTAAAACAACTTTGGAATATAAGGGACGAAGCATTATTAAGTATATTTGATGAGTAAAGGATGCATATGAGGAATTTTGAAAGGTCCTAGAAGGAATTGAGTGGAAGGAGTTGAGTTAGTATGACTTTGGAAAAAGATGGGCGTTACTTTGAACAACAAAGTATGAGCCAATTTGGGGAAAAAATATCTTTTCGTACATGAGGAGTTTTGAAGTAAAGCAAAAGCCTAAATTGAAGTTCATGAAGTCTAGTTTCCAACGCAACAAACCGCTCGTCGTATCATCGGAGTAGAGAATTATGGACGTTACAAGTCAGGCTGGCAGACGCGACATGCGCAGCTACAGTGCGCGACACTCGACAGGTGACACGCGCGCTATAGTGCGCAGAAAGTTCTAGGTCGGTGCAAACTGACCCTAGAGCATTATATAAAGGGGATTTACCCCTTATTTTCATTCAACCACCTCCCCAAACCTTCCCTAACCCTCTAGAACATTCTCCCAACTTCCTCTATAAAAAATTTAGCCCAAATTAAGTGAAACCCCGGGATTTAGGCTCGGGAAGCGTATAAGGTCTTGTTCTAAAAAATGAATCTCGACGAATCAAAGGAGGCCACCGAAGATAAATACGATTTCAAGCTCTACCAACCTTGCTAGAGGTAAGGATATTCTTTGCTATGGATATTATGAATTGTATCAAGGAAATTTAGTTGTTAAAGCTTCGTAAAGTCTAGTGATTGGTTGAGAAATTGGTGAGACATCGTGTGGGATGTTTTATTAAGCATATTGATGTTGATGATGATGATGTTGATATTGGTGTTGCTATTGTTGTTATTTTGTTGGTATTGTGGTTTCAGGCTAGGGATATAAATAGGGGAGATGCTACCCGAATTTCGGCAGATTCTAAAAAGGGTTTAATTTGAATGCTTAAGGTAAGCATACGGCGACAAGCCTAACAATAGTATGACTTTTCGTAAATGTAGATTTACAAGCTCGTAAGGATAAATATTGAGTAGTTAAGGAGACGACAAGGTATGTTAAGGCTATCCCTTCCTTTCTTAAGGCATGATCCTATTGTCACGAACTTTTACAAATGATGTCCATAATGATTCCTCTCATAGAAATGCTAGAAGCTTACATTCTTGATGTCCTTAAGATGTTGGTCTCACCTTATGATTATTGTTCCTTCAAGGTGAGCTATGCCAATGTTGTTAGCTCCATAACAGAAATCGGAGGTTTATTGACCTTACGTCACTCCGATGAATTCAGAAATGTGTTCTTAAGGAATGCTTTGTAGGACATGAATAGTGAGCTAGTAGAAGACCCCTAATGAGGTATTTAATGCTAGAAGAGAGGTTTATGATGTATCTCAGGATTTGTTTGAGGTTTAGTTAATCGGGAAGAAGTTCTAATGGCTCAGAAATATGCTTATAAGTCTTATATGCTCATGTAGGCATTAACAGATAAGTGATGACCATGAGAAGCACTTAGAAGCTAATAGGTAAAAAATGAGTACTAGAAGTATATAAAGTGTACCTATAGGGGATATTTGGATCGGGCTACACGTTCCACAGCACATACATTCATATTTAACACTAGTCGGCCGGTTGGGCGATTTATTACCACCCCCGCTACGGCCGGTTCACGTGTATATGTATTTACCACCATGCTACGAGTGGTTGGCGGGGTTTACCACCGTACTGCCGCCGGTTGCGTATATGTATTTACCACCATACTACGGCTAGTTGGGCAGTTAGCACCGTGCTACGGCCGGTTGGGCAGATATGTATTTACCACCATGCTACGGCTGGTTGGGCAATTACCGCCGTGCTACGGTCGGTTGGGCAAATATGTATTTACCACCATGCTATAGCTGGTTGAGCAGTTACCACCGTGCTTCGACCGGTTAGGCAGTTACCACTGATCAGTTAGGCACTTAGCACCAGGACGATAAGTAAGTTAGAGACATAGTATTGTACATAGATGTAGTTAAATATATGAGAGTATAGAGATATGCATACTAGATTCTCATTGGTAAGTCAGGAGTGCCAGGTTGATTCTTATCCTTCTTCTTGCAGTATATGTTTATTATGTTACATTTCCGCCTTACATACTCGGTAGACTATTCGTACTGACGTCCTTTTGCTTATGGACGTTGCGTTCAAGCCCCCAGGTATAGACAGATAAGACGAGGACCTTCCACAGTAGGCTGCCTCCAGGTACTAGTCTTGATTGGTGGGCTCCACTTCTTCCTGGAGCATTGGCGAGTCAGGTTTCGTATATGTATTTTTGTGTGTTACGGGTATGTTCTGGGGCCTCGTCCCGACTTGTATACTTCCATGTTCGCCCAGAGGCTTTGCGTACGCTTTCTTGTATACAGCTTAGTTATGCCTTGTCAGTGGTTATGTCGGCATCGTGGGCCCATTGTACATATACATATGCATGATACTATATTCATAGTTAGCCTCCTTGTCCTTACTTTGCCATTCGAGACATAGAAAATGCAAGTTACAGCTTGGTTAGCTCGGCCCCAGTAAGGTGCCGGGTGCCTGTTGACACCCAATTTTTGACCTCCAAAAATTCAAATTAATTAGTCAAGCTTCTTGTAGTTTCAAACAGAGTGAAATACATATTCATAAAAGTCAAAAATATTTTATTAACTAGTTTTGGTGTTATTTTGCCATTTCAATTGGCAATATATCGTAACATATATCATAGATTTTTCACATATAATTTTAAGTATTAATTACGTTCAAAATAAGCGCTTAATTTAGTATCTATTTAAAATTGTCAAACTAAAGTCATTTATGGCTTAATTGTTATAATTAGCTTATTTTGGCAAATAAATATTTTACTCGGTTAAGTTAAGAAGTTTGATTAATTAATTGAAAGGCAATTCATTTTTCTAAGTTGGGTTTAACTGAAACATGAAAGACCATCTCATTTTCGGACCAAATTTTGAACCTCAATAGGCCCAAAGTTTTCCCTTTCTAATCTGCCTAAAGTCCAGTCCAACTCCGCCTCAAACCCGGCCTACCTTAGTTTTAAACACCCAAAACCCTTTGTTCACTTCATGGAATAAACACCAGCAACTAAATGATGCCCTAGTTTTCAACTTCTTAGCCAACGTCCATAAATCCAGCGAAGCAACAACTATAATTTCCATTTTCGGCTAATTTCCAAGCAAGCTTGCACCTCTTGCAGTTGATGTCCATCTAATTCGGGCATTTCATTTATGAGTTTTGTTCTCTCCTTGCTCTCCAACTAATTTCAACAGTAAGGTCCCTTTCTCTCATTTTTGTTTTCACTTTTGTTTTCTCAGAGATTCAATTTCAAACTCAGACTTCAAATTTTCTTCAAAATTGAGTTGAACTCCAGATTTGGAGTCCGTCCCACATCGATTTTATTGCTCAAAACCCAGCCATATGGGGTTCTATAAATAGAGCCCCAACCCTCATTCCCAAACAACGGTTTTTACCCCCAATCTCTGAATTTTTCAACTACACAACTTCTAAGTTGAGTTTTTGAATTGTTGGAGAAAGTTTAATAATTTTGTTTGCTTTTTCTCTCTGAATTCGCTGGTGAAATTGTTCTTCGACTCTCGCCGCCCAAGATCGCTGCTCAGAAAAAGGTATTTTTCCTCTTTTATTTCTCAGTTTTGTTTCTGTATACGGTAAAAACCGGACAACGTTTGTCCGGTGAGAACCGGGGGGAATAAAGGAAAGAAGGCAAACAGTAGCGCTTGAGCTGAAGAAGCTTTGATTAAAGTCGTCGTGCCCGGTTCGACCGTAGTAGTTGGTCCGGTATCTCCATGACCGGGTCGACCGTGGCCGTTTTCCCGGTTCAAACATAGCGGAATCAGTCGTGGCCGTTAGTCCGGTTTCTTCATGTCCATTCAGATCGTGGCCGTTGGTTCGGATAATCAGTTATTCGCCCACCACGTGTGGTAATCTTGTTACTACCTGCCTCTGACAGTCGTACGGGTGTCAGACCGTACGACCTAACCTTATCCATATTAGGTTTTCTTTATCCTAAAAGGGCTCCATGATGTATAGAAGGCCCATAGAGGAAAACTATAAATAGGGGGCATTCCCTCACTTTTGAGGGTTGGCTTTTCAGATCCAAGAACTTTGTACTTTGAATATATATAAAAATTCTCTCTCGCTTTGATTTCTTCAGATTTTGGTCCGGTTTACAGCTTAAATAATTCATT
This sequence comes from Lycium ferocissimum, assembly GCF_029784015.1. NCBI lineage: Eukaryota > Viridiplantae > Streptophyta > Magnoliopsida > Solanales > Solanaceae > Lycium > Lycium ferocissimum. The sequence continues at coordinate 22,673 of NW_026725695.1, forward strand.
GAATCACTCCATTCAAACATTGCACGGAATATATATAAAATCTTAGTTTAAACATATAATTCCCAATATCTTTACCCAGTCATTAGCACACCAACTCATACTTAAGCCATTTCATAAGCAAAATATATATGTATATCTTTTGTTCATCAAAAAATAGATTAAAGTGCCACATATCCTATACCTCATTTACAAATTTAACTTATTATCCGATTTCGGGGTAAAACAGTTTGGCGCCCACCGTGGGGCATTGGATAATAGTGGTCTTTGATCTCGGTTGCGACCCTTTCATCTAAAGATTTCAGTTCTTTTGTTCGCCTCTGCGGAAACAGACCAAATGGTAAACAGTGGAGAATCTGGTCACGTCAACAACGAGATTGTGGCCGAGAACGATAACATCGGCTACAGGGATTACCAGTGAATCCCATTGGCCCGAATTCTGTCGATTCGAGGGAGGGCTTCAACCGACAAAATACCGTGAACCAGGAGAACGCCGCTCAGCCGGCCACTGATCCTTTAAATACTTTCAATTCTGTTACTTTGACTCGGGCACATGGCCAGAAAGTGCCGGATGTCTCGGATGACATTAACTTGCGTCTTATTTTTGAAATGTTACAGTAACAAAGAGCAGCTATTGCTGAGCAAGGAGTTGCGATAGCCCAGTTGCAGAGCAAGAAGGATGAAGAAACTTCGGAGAAGAATAAGGGTGTTGCCGAACCTCGGAGAGAAGAAGTTCGAATGGTCGAAAGCAACGGTTCCGGAGCTGGCTCGTCCACCGAGGTATTGAGAATGCTCGAAACATTGATGAAGCGGGTAGACTCAACCGAGAAAAAGGTGGAGACCTATAACTCATGGGTGGACCAAATTCCGGGGGCTCCGCCCATTCTGAAGGGACCAGATTCGAAGAGGTATATTCAAAGGCCTTTTCCTCCGAGTGCGGCTCCTAAGTTGATCTCAAAGAGGTTCAAGATGCCGGACATCCAGAAATATGATGGCACAACGGATCCTCAGGAACACGTGACCTCATACACCTGTGCTATAAAGGGCAACGATGTTGAAGAAGACGAAATTGAGTCCGTGTTACTCAAAAAGTTCGGAGAAACGCTGTCAAAGGGGGCATTAACTTGGTATGACCATCTGCTCGAGCATTCAATCACTTCTTTTGAAATGCTTGCGGATGCGTTCATAAAGGCCCGCCGGGAGCCAAAAAGGTCCAGCCCGTAAAGGGGCGGATATTTTCCTGATAGCCCAAAGGGATGTTGAGTTACTACGGAGTTCGTCAATCGTTTCCAAAGGGAACGGATGGAACTCCCTCCGGCTCCGAAGAATGGCCGCACAAGCATTCACCAAAGGGCTTAATCCCCGAGTTCGACTCGCCCGTTCAAACTAAAGGAAAATTTCATCGGAATACGAGGTCGTGACCGGCGTACGTACACAACAGGTACGAGTCCAAGATTCGGGTGGAGGATGATCAGCTCGAACTTCGATCATCCTCCGGATCCGGTAAACCTAAGTAAAGGATCCGAGAGGACTAGAAAAATTACGACCCGAGATACGGCCATCGAGGGAAAGATACTGCCATATTCTCAATCGAGAAAACAAGCTTCGGACCCCGGAGAAGTCGAGGTCCGGCCCTTGGCCAATTCTCTAGCCGAGGAGATAGAAGAACCGAGCATCCATCGAATAGCCGAGGGTTGTCGTTTAGAAGTGATGCTGGAAGTTCGGTAACTAACAGGGACCCACCGAGAATATCAGAATACAACTTTGGTGTCAACACCTCAGACCTTGTCTCGACCATAGGTCGCATTCGAAGCAAGGTGGCCGAGACCACCGAGGCTCGGATCCCGCCAATGGGACCCGAACATGATTTGTGAATACCATGGAACTCACGGTCACAAGATCGAAGATCGTCGTCAACTAAGAGAAGAGGTGGCTCGCTATCGAAAACGGGCACCTTCGTGAATTCTCGAGTGAGCGGGCAAAACCCGCTACAAGAAGAGGGAGTCGAGCAAACGAATTGAACCGGTAGAGCCCTCAACATATAATCAACATGATAATCGGGGGGGGATGTCCTTAGACAGCTCAGAGGCAGAATGAAGCGCGCCAAGTTGTTTCCGTTCGTGAAAAGCGCAACCGGAGTGTATACCCGAGGGCTCCATCACTTTCAGCAACGAGGATGCAGAAGGCATCATTCAACCGCACAATGATGTGTTGGTAATTTATATTCTCGTCTTTAAGTCTCAAATTAAACATATTCTAATTGACCCGGCAGTTTCCGCCAATATCATCCGTGGAGAGTGGTTGAACGCTAAGGCTACTCGACTGAGATCGTACCGGTAGTCGGTGCTCGGCAGGTTCAATATGGCGAGTGAAACTACAAAGGGTGAGATTCCTTGCCCAATAACATCGACGGCACCATCCAGGATCGTATTCTATGTAATCGAAGGGGATATGAAATACAACGCATTGCTGGGTAGGCCGTGGATACATAGCATGAGAGCTGTGCCGTTTACATTACATCAACTGCTGAAGTTCCCGACTCCGGAGGGGGTAAAAACTATCCGGGGAGAACAACCTGCAGCAAGAGAGATGTTCGCGGTCGAAGAATCATCGCCCCTACTCAAAAGGCCGGATCAAAAAGAAGGATCATCCGGGGACAAGGATTCCAAATAGCAATTACCGTTAACGGGTCCAGCAACGGAGCAAAAGAGATTAGACCCGGGGCACGAAGAAGACGACTTCAACATACCTAGATCATTCGTCTTGCCGGGATGAGGCCGATGCGACAAAATCTGGCAGGAGAGCCGGAGCAAGTCATCTTGTTCGAATATCTCTTGGAAAGGTATACCTCGGGGTACCGGGTTAACCCTCGAGAGCTCGGGGAACAAGTTAATTAAATTTCTTCAAGCTAATGCCGATTGTTTTGCATGGTCGCATATAGATATGACGGTGTGCCACCGTAAGTAACAACTCATAAGCTTTGTCTCGACGGGAGATTTCCCAGTAAAAGCAAAAACGGAGGCCTATAGAGTCAAAGCATGCCTTCGTGAAGGATGAGGTAACAAAGCTTTTAAAAATAGGCTCTATTCGGGAAGTAAAATACCCGATTGGCCGGCTAACGTAGTGGTGGTGCCGAGAAAAAGGTAATAAATTTCGAACGCGTTGATTATAAGGATCTAAACAAAGCATGCCCGAAGGATTCGACTTTCGATGCCCTACATCGATAGAATGATCGACGCGACGGCCGGCATGAGATGTTAAGTTTTCTCGATGTATTACTCGGGGGTACAATCAAATTCGGATGCACCCGGAGGATCAAGAGAAAACATCTTTCATTACCCGATACGGGACTTATTGCTACAATGTAACGCCTTTCGGATTAAAAAATGCCGGGGCAACCTACCAACGCCTAGTTAACGGGATGTTCGAAGAACTAATAGGAAAAACAATGAAAGTTTATATTGATGACATGTTGTTAAGTCTCTCGGAAATAGAGGACCATTTAAAACATTGTTATAAAAACCTTGACGTACTCCGAAGATACAATATGAAGTTTCAATCCGGAGAAGTGTCCGGTGTCGGTAAATTCCTGTTTTCATGGTGTCGAATCGAGGAATCGAGATTAACCCGGACAAGATCAAAGCAATCGAGGATATCGAGGTGGTAAATAACGTCAAAGGAGCGAGAAGCTTACGGGGAGGATAAGCACCGAGCCGTTCATATCAAGGTCTTCGATAAGAGCCACCGTTTCTTCTCCTTACTCGTAGAAGAAGAACGACTTCACATGGACACCGCAGTGCCAGAAGGCCTTACAAGAACTAAAAGAGTACTTGTCCGGGCCCTCCTTGTTGCATACGCCGAAAGTGGACGGCAACTTTTTCTCTACCTTGCCGTGTCCGAGGTAGCGGTAAGTGGAGTTTTGGTCCGAGAAGAATCAAACACAATTTCCCATTTATTATGTGAGTAGGACCCGGGGGATGCGGAGACCCGTTATCCCCACCTTGAAAAATTGGCATTAGCCCTGGTAAGCGCTTCTAGAAAGCTCAAACCTTACTTTCAATGCCACCCGATATGTGTAGTGACCGCTTATCCTTTAAAGAACATCTTGCATAAACCAGAATTATCTATGGCTAACTAAATGGGCGGTAGAGATAAGCGGATATGACATTGAATATAAGCCCTTACGGCCCATCAAGTCACAAATCTTAGCCGACTTTGTGGCGTACTTCACCTCGCCATGATCCCCGAGGTCGAGAACTACCCCGCTAACACCTGGGAAAGCCTCGGGTATTTGGTCATTACACACGGACGGAGCCTCGAACCTTAGAGGTTGGGGCCGAATCGTCTCAAAGCCCCGGGCCGGAGACGCGATCCGACAATCCATTAAAAATAAATAAATTAATCAACAATGAAGGCCGATGCAGGCTGGCGATTGCGAACGGAATTAGCTCGAGCATGGGGGCTGGTAATCGGGCGAAAATGCGATTCTCTGCGGTTATTAACCCAGGTCGAACGGCCTTTCGAAGTCGGGGGACGAACGGATGCAAGGTATCTTGAAAGGGTCCGGGGTCATACTTCACCGATTTAAAGAATGGACCTGTGCGGCATGTACCGAGGGAGCAAAGGCGCGGGCGGGTAAATTTGGGCGGGTTTGGGGTCTTCGGTCGAGAAGGGGAAGAAATTAACCCCGGGTCGTGGCGCACTGATGAACTCGGCAATAGATAACGGGCATCTTCGAGATAAACACGATGGGTTTAACTCGGGGATTGGCGCAACAAATACATCGACTATCTGCGAGATGGAAAGCTCCCCAATGACCCTAAGGAATCGCGGTCACTAAGGGCGAAAGTATCACGTTTCTGCCTAGTAGATGGCCAGTTGTACCAACGGTCTTTCTTCGGTCCTTTGGCCAAATGTTTAGGCCCCGGCGAAACTGAGTACGTGATGAGAGAAGTACACGAGGGGACTTGTGGCAATCACTCCGGTCAAGGCGGAAGCCTTGGTCAAAAAATCATCGAGCCTGATTTACTACCGGGAATCGGATGGCGAAGACGCGAAGAATTTTGTTCGGAAGTGTGACGGATGTCAAAGAAATGCCCGACGATTCACCAGCCCGTGAGAGTTACCGCATTCGGTGATATCACCGTGGCCCTTCATGAAATGGGGAATGGACATTGTTGGTCCGTTGCCATGGGCATGATGCAAGGCGCTTTATTTTGTTTATGACCGACTATTTCTCAAAATGAGTTGAAGCACGGTGCCTTCGAAAAATACGAGAGAAAGAAGTTATTGACTTCATACGGGACCACATTATTGCCGGTTCGCAGAGTCGAAGACAAATTTTGTGACAACGGCCCCGCGTTGGCGGCAAAGTTAATGATTTCCTTGAAGGATTGAGAGATCAAGAAAATTGTGTCAACTCCGTATCACCCGTGCGCGAACGGACAAGCGGAATCTACGAACAAAACAATAATTAGGTAATCCGAGAAAGAGACTTGAAACGTCAAAGCACCACCGGAGGGAAATGTACCGGGAGGAGGTGCTGCCGCGAACCACATCAAAATCGAGTACGGGAAACACCCTTCTCGTTGGTCTACGGGACCGAAGCCTCATTCTCGTAGAAGTCGGAGAACCCGATCTCCGGTTCAATTATACCACCGAGGAATCAAACGAGGAGGCCATGGTAGAACTCGATCTCACGGATGAGCTACGTGAGAATGCGCGAACCGTATTGCGCCTCGAAACGAGGAGGATGGAAAGGTACTATAGCCGGAGAGCTAACTCCGACATTTCCAAATTGGGGACTTGGTGCTCGAAAAGTTACCTTGAACACCAAGAACCCCAACGGCGGAAAACTCGGGCCCCGAACGGGAAGCGGCCACAAGGTGACCGAGATAACGGCAAAGTGGTCTATCACCGGGAATCCATGGACGCGAAATCGGTTGCGCAACAACCGGAATGTGGCTCATTTGAAGAATACTACCGTCGTAGGTATGGACCTTTTTTTATTTTATTCACTTACCTTTTCTTTTTTGCGAGAGAGCCTAGTTCCCGACGTAGTTAACTTGTTGGTACGAAACACGTTTCGCATTCTTTTCCTTGGCTCGGCTTTTGTCCCAAATGGGTTTCCGACAAGGTTTTTAATGAGGCGACAAGTACAACGTATTACTAAAATAGGAGTATAAATACCGGATATTCGGGGGCAACACCCTACGGCCGGGGGCTTCGAATAGTGCTAGACACCCGGCTTCACGGTTCGAATAAGCACTAAGCACGGGCTAATGACAATACATTCGATGTAAGGACCAAACGATCAAAAGTGAATCGTGTCCCTCTAATATTCACTATGGCGGGAACTAATGCCGGACCTTCGTATTAGGTTTTGATGTAAGGACCAAACGATTAGAGCGAGTCGTGTCCACTTAGAATTTGCCACGGCAAAAACGAAGAAACAGATAAAGTCCTCATATGATGTACAAGTACTTGAAGTTTATTGAAAAATCAAATTATTACATTTTGGATTTATCTTCCTAGTAAAGGACTTTGCCCCGAAAATCAGGCACGATTTTATCCGTACATTCGATTCCGGACATTACGGCCGAAATACGGCAAAGGCAACAAGGTTATAGCAAATCGAGCCTAAATCTTAATACCCCCGAATGGGGACTGCTACACCAGAATTCGTTTAAGCAGAGATTCAGGTGACCGAACCTAATCAAAAATAAAGGAATAGCCACAAAATATCGGCCCTAAAAATGCCTAATGTGATTCGGAGACGTACGAATTCACAAAGCATAAATAAGTCCCGCGGGCAAACTTTCTATTCGACTACCGGATAAATCATACGGGATGAGATGAAAACTCTAATCGAACAAGTCCAAACGACTCCGATGTTCACTTATCCTCGGAAAAGACCGGCAGTTTGGACAAGAATCATAACAAACATTCAAACAAAAGAATGGTCAACAGAAAGGATACGCTTTTTATATATACAAATCTTTTACACTTGAAATTTGGGAAAGTTCAAAGTGCTATAAAGACAAAACAAAAGGGAATACAAGCCCTATCCTATCCGGTATGACTGGAACCAGAATGCTCGGACTCTGTCCGTTCAGAGTCTTCGGAGTCGGAGTCAAGAGCTCTCTTTGCTTCTTCCTCGGTTCTTCTAGCCTGCAGAATAAGGGCCGGGAGATCGATAAAGCCACGCTCGGCTTCCTCGAGGGTGATCCTCGAGATCTCCACCGCTCATGCTCCACTACAACCGTGGAGTAGGCTTCGACAACTTTCACATTTTCAAGGCACGCCGTCGGTTTCGGCCCCGGGCCGAGAACCAAGAACTCATTCCTCTCTTCGTCGAGGACACCGATGTTGATTGGCCGAGTCAAGCTCAACTTTGAGTATATCATTAGCCTCGGTCATCTCCCCCAGTTTGGTTCTTAGCTCATCGCACATTCGAGCCTTGTCCTCAGCTTTTTGCTCGAAAACCCTCATTCTCTCTGCATACTTAGCACTCTCGGATTTGAGTCGTCGGTGCCTCTCGGCAAAATTGGTGGCATCAAACTTAACCGAGTCGAGTTCTCCTCGGAGTTGGGAAATGGTGGTTTCGAGCTTGCTCAGCTTGGAAGAGAACCGAGTGTTGTCTTGACTAAGACCGATTTTCTCTTCCTCCAGAAGTCGGTTCCTCTGCACAACCCCGGCTAACTCATCCTTTAGCCGAAGGTTCTCAGCTTTCGTTGCATCAAGCTCGGGCTGAAGGTTAGCGAGGACCTTTGCTCGGCTCGACTCATCTTCCTTTATTTGCAAAAGATCTTTGGAATTTCTCCGTCTCTCGACCTTGGGCATCCAGCTGGCCTCTAAGGTCATCAACCTCTTGTTGGGCCCGGATGAAGGCCTCGTTAACAAGCACCACACTCTGTCAAAGAAGCAAAGATGTTAAACAAAAAACCAGAAACTCGCATCAAGTTATACAAGGCATGGGCTGAAAGGCTTACCCGATTGCCCGTATGCATGCCTTCATTAATCAGGCTCTACCAAGGGATTTCGGCCATTTTCCTTTTGTTCGAGTCCGAGACGAGGGGCCTTAAGTAGCTTGCCACTCCCACTGGACGAGATAAGGCGCAATCTTCGGGAACGATAATTCGTCGATGCGGTTCTCCTAGGTTCCACGCTAGGAGCCGGAAAGATGCGCACTAGGCTTTCCCTCGCACCGGTTTCGGTAGATCGATTAGTTGCCCTCGTGACCCGAGGGATAGGAAGATGACCAAAACCGCCTCGGTCGCGGGAGGAGTGTCCAAAAACATGTCATCCAAATTATCCGACCTCGGAGCGAGTGGGGGTGGTTGGAACGGCACCAGCCGCCCGGTAAGTAGAGGCTTCAAGCCGGATGGCGGGGTCCTCGGCGAGGCAATAAAACGGTATCCTCGGTGCCTCGTGCCGGTGCGGACTCGACTTTGTCTCGGTTTCGCGGTCGACTCGGTCCCGGTTTTCGTGGTCTTTGCGGGGGAATCTCTCGGAAGAGGCTTCACCCGTAATATCAACAAACTCGATAGACCTAAGAGGTGTTGGGTAAAGTATTTCTTCCACACTCCGGGTACCGAGCCGAAGCGGAGGTCCTTCCTCGGTTGAAGGGGTGGAGGCGGCAATTTCCTCCTCGGGACCGATTCAAGGTGGGGGCCACGCCGACCCTACGAATGATCACATCAGACTCTTCTTCATCTCTCAGAGACTGTACGACGCGCCTTGCCCTTTTCCTTGGTTTGTCTCTTTTATCCGAGGGTTTCCTTCGTTTTTGGGCAGCAACAATAATCTCGGATGACCGGCCGAATCGAATGCCGGTGTCGGCACGGCTTGCTGCTTGCAGTCCCGTGTGCGGGATGCGCCGAACCCCCGATAAACCTAAAATCGAAGGGGTTATGGATAACGTTCAAATTAAAAAAAAGACAGACAGTACGTAATACCCGAACTCAAAGCGGTGTTACCGTGATTTTGAGCAATCCATCGGCCACGAGCCAGGATTCCCCATGTCAACTCTTCGTGTGTATGCCGGTCAAGGAGCGCTTCGACCCACTCGTTCATATGTGGGATGACCGGGGGTATCCATGCCATGGCTATTGAGAAGAAAAAGGGAACGTAAGCGCGAAGGATTAAATTAAGGAAAATGAGAATAAATTAACGAAGTTGGGATCGAGAAACTTACGGTTGTCATTCCATTTTTTCGAGAAGGAGCATGTATTCCTTCGGGATAATATCCGAGGTCTCACCCGAACGAAGGGCTCTAGCCCCGGTCTCTATCTTCGTCCATTTTTGAGAAAATCAGATTCCGGCCTCCCTTGGCTAACTTTATTACGCCTCCCCGGAATTATCTTGGGGAATAAAGGCGGATCAAATGTGTCATCGTGAAGGGTTTCTTGGCATTGTTGGCCAACAACCGAAGGCAAGCTACCGTCCTCCAGATTATCGGACCAATTTGTGCAAGGGTCACATTATAGGTCCGGCATATCTCCAATACGACCGGATCAATTGCGGGTTCGAGCTTGAGCGTGAAGGGATAAGTGTAAACATATAAAAACCCTCCCGGTGGTCGGTAATTGATTATCGGGCCGGGGAGCAAACACTTGCACCGGATGGTTATCCTATCCGCGATCGGTCCGGACACGATCGAGCTTATCTCGGTGATGGAAGAGGGTATCGCCTTACGTCATACCCTCTATCCGAAACCAATGAAGGCTTCTCGGCTTCAAACTTTTTATTGAAGTTGGGTTTGATCGGCACTATATCTAAAGCCGTAGGCTCGACCACATTTTTTCCTTTCGTCGAGACACCGGTTCGGCTCCTTGGGAGGAAACCGAGGAATATCACGGGAGGTGGTTTCAGTATTGGCAGACATTTGCAATGGGTGAGAGGGGTTAAAAATTTGATAAGGGGAAGAAGAACAGAAGATGGAGGCAGCGAAGTGAAGAAAATGAAGCAAAGTGGAAGGATGAGTAACACTTCAATCAGGGAAGCAACACTTGAGAGGAATGGGTCTTTGCAAAACGAGATTTAAACAAAGAATATGGGTGTTAAAGTGATGAAATCAACAATGGAGAGAAGGATGATGAAGAGCGAAGTTAAGAAGTTAAGAAAGTGAGATAAAAAGCTGAGAGAGGAGGAAGTAAAATGAAGAAGGAAGGACGTTGAAGGCTATATATATGCATTGCGTTGGGGCGGTTACAAATATCGACCAATTGGCGAGCGCCACGTGTCCCGTAATTAATGAAGACGTGATTTGAAAGGACGTGCGTAACGGCGGTTGCAGAGCTTGGCCATTCGGGGTGCGACACGTGGCAAACGGCAGAAAGAGGTGACAACTGTTCCCGCCAAAACAAGAAGATAAGAACGAGCCAACGGGATCACCGGTTTCGTGAATCATCCACTTCCCGTTACTCCGGCATGACCTTGTCCCGGAAAGTGTGGGGACTATCTGTATACGGTAAAAACCGGACAACGTTTGTCCGGTGAGAACCGGGGGCAATAAAGGAAAGAAGGCAAATAGTAGAGCTTGAGCTGAAGAAGCTTTGATTAAAGTCGTCGTGCCCGGTTCGACCGTAGTAGTTGGTCCGGTATCTCCATGACCGGGTCGACCGTGGCCATTTCCCCGGTTCAAACATAGCGAAATCAGTCGTGGCCGTTAGTCCGATTTCTTCATGTCCATTCAGATCGTGGCCGTTGGTCCGGATAATCAGTTTTTCGCCCGCCACGTGTGGTAATCTTGTTACCACCTGCCTCTGACAGTTGTACGGGTGTCACACCGTACGACCTAACCTTATCCATATTAGGTTTTCTTTATCGTAAAAGGCCTCCATGATGTATAGAAGACCCATAGAGGAAAACTATAAATAGGGGGCATTCCCTCACTTTTGAGGGTTGGCTTTTCAGATCCAAGAACTTTGTACTTTGAATATATATAAAAATTCTCTCTCGCTTTGATTTCTTCAAATTTTGATCCGGTTTACAGCTTAAATAATTCATTGAATCACTCCATTCAAACATTGCACGGAATATATATAAAATCTTAGTTTAAACATATAATTCCCAATATCTTTACCCAGTCATTAGCACACCAACTCATACTTAAGCCATTTCATAAGCAAAATATATATGTATATCTTTTGTTCGTCAAAGAATAGATTAAAGTGCCACATATCCTATACCTCATTTACAAATTTAACTTATTATCCGATTTCGGGGTAAAACAGTTTCGATGTAGTTTGTTTTAGTTTCTAGTTTTGTGGCTGTTAGATTTATTGTTAAGTAATCCTCATTCTCTTTAGATTCTGCTTTTCTTTTCTGTTTTCATTAGATTTCATTTTGTACGATAATGTGCGGTTCATTTCTGCTCCTTGCTTTAATTTAGATTTATTGTGTGAAGCATGATCCTATTTTCAGTTCTGTGTATTTTTCCACTTTGTGTAGATTAGCTAAATCTTGTTTGAATTAGAGAATTAGTTTTTCCTTTTCTATCTATGTGAAAATGAGTTTTTTGCTATTAGTATGTTGTGTTCTTTTCCTTAGTTTATTGCGAATGCTAATGTTAACAGTAGTTATAGCTCGAATGAGATCATTCTTTGTACCTTATTTATAGCTTTAAGAAGTTAAAATCTATCTTAAGAATCTGTTAACTTTCTCCCATAAGCTTCTTTTCCTTAGTGTGTTGTAAGATGTGTTTAGTTTCAAATGTATTAGCAGACTTCATGAGCTGCGAGGGAAGGTTATTGTTTGTGTCGTTACATTTGAGCCTTCTTTTGGTTTAGTGGCATGCCTCGTTCATGGTATTTTAGATTAATTAGTTTGGTTGTTAGACATAAAAGCTAGCAATGTTTTGGATTTTTCCTTTCGCTATTCTGTTTTTCTTCCTTCAGGCATAGTCAAATGTGTTCTTTTTAGATCTCTTATTAAAACTCAAGATTTAAGTTTAATTTTTGTTTGGCTCCTACCTTTAGAGAAGCCACTGTTTCGTATAAGTAGCCAAGTAAATTTGTAAATCATGTTGTCTCTCATTAAAGTTCTGTCCTGTTCTGTCATTTTGTTAAAATTTAAAAACATGTTCTGCTAACTATAAGGATTGCTACTTGATTTATCTTCTCCTCTCTTGTTATTTATTTAAAATCAGTCACCAAGTTCACTGGAAGAATTAACTAAAGGTGACTTTTTAGTTATGAAATTAGTATAGGTGACTTGTGGGGACCATTTCATCTCAAAACCCATTTAAATATGGGATTAAGATAATTGAGGTTCAAAGTGTATTTTTTAAAACTTCTTAATCTTTTATAAAATACAAAAAGATCCCAACTTAATCCAAAAAACCCACTAACCCCCCTTCTCATCCTCCCACCCCTCCCCCCAGCCCCACGCCCACACCCCCCCCCCACAATTTTTTTAAAAAAAAGTTTTGATATTTTTTATTTGCTTTGTCACCGGTCCCCCCTCCTCCTCCCACCCCTCCCCCCACCCCACAACCCACCCCCAATTTTTTTTTTTTTTAAAAAAGTTTTGATATTTTTTATTTACTTTTTCACTAGCCCCCTCCTCCTCCCACCCCCCCCCCCCAATTTAAAGTTTTAATTTTTTTTATTTGCTTTTTCATTTCCCCTACTTTCGCCCCCCTTCCCCCCAATTTTTTTTTTTTAAAGTTTTTTTATTTGCTTTTTTTCCCCCCCCCCCCCCCCCCCCCCAATTTTTTTTTTTAAATTTTGATTTTCTTTATTTGTTTTTTCAATCCCCCCCCCCTTCAAAAAAAATTAAAAAAAATAAATTTGATTTTTTTTTACATTTCACCCCTCCCCCACCAAATTTTTAAATTTTGTTTTTTGATTTTCTTTATTTATTTTTTCACCCCCTTTCTCCTCCTCCAACCCCGCCCCCCCCCTCGCCCCGCCCAAAAAAAATTTTTTGAAAAGTTTTTTTTTGTTTTTTTGCACTGACCCTTCCAAAAAAGGAAGTTTTTCAAAAAATTTATTTTTTTTTGCACCACCCTCCCCCCCCCCTCCCTAAAAACAAATGATTTTTCTTGAAAAGAAGTTTTGATTTTTTTTTTTTTTTTTGGTTTCTTACTTCCCCCACCCATCCGAAAAAATTAATTTTTTTTTTTAAAAAAAAAAAATCCCCCCCCCCCCCCCCCCCCCTCACTCCAAAAAAAAAATCTTGAAAGGAAGTTTTGAATTTTTTTTTTGTTTTGTTTTGGGTTGAGGAAAAATTTGGATAAAATCCAGGTTGTTGTTGTTGTGTGTTTGTAGTGAAATAGAAGGTTTTTCTGTTGTTGTCCTGGTATGGTTCAGGGTTTAGGAAAAGATATCCAACATATGATTTTTTTTGTTCTTGTCCTGGTATTTATGCGGTTTGTCTATAGAAGATATCAACATGATTTGTAGTTGTTGCAACAAGTTCTACACTTGTGGCAACAAGTAGACAATCTGTTGCAACAATTACAAATGTTGGACATAGCTTGAGTTATTTGGTTCGTTTGTAGAAAATATCCATGATTTTTAGTTGTTGCAACAAGTTCTACACTTGTTGTAACAACTACAATTTGTTGCAACAACTACTAATCTGTTGGACATAGCTTCAGTTATTTGTTTCTGCTTGTAGAAGATATCCAACAGATTTGTAGTTGTTGCAACAAGCTCTACACTTGTTGCAACAAGTAGACAATCTGTTGCAACAACTACAAATCTGTTGGACATAGCTTCAGTTATTTGGTTATGTTTGTAGAAGATATCCAACAGATTTATAGTTGTTGCAACAAGCTCTACACTTGTTGCAACAAGTAGACAATCTGTTGCAATAACTACAAATCTGTTGGACATAGCTTCAGTTATTTGGTTCTGTTTGTAGAAAATATCCATGATTTTAGTTGTTGCAACTAGGGTTGTTCACGATTTTGGTTAAAATCAAAACCAAACCGAAAATTTAACTAAACCAAATAAAAAAAACAGACATTTGGTTTGGTTTGGTTTTAAATTTTAAAAACCAATAATATTTTAGTTTGGTTATGGTTCTATTAAAAAATAACCGAATAAATAACCGAACCAAACCAATATATTATATACATAAATTTTATAATTATTTATATGTATAATAGTAGTTTTCATAAATAATTATAAATATTTTGTCCTTTATGTTGTTTGTGAATGATGTTTATGAACTTATTTATTTTGATTAGTTGTGGTATTTGGAGCCAAGGTGGTACATTGAACAATTCATTTATATGAACTTATTTATTTTGCTTACTAATTGTTGCAATAGATGCATATAGTAGAATTGCTTGGTTGCTTAGTTGCTTAGTTGTTACAATTAATTACTCACCTTGTTGGAAAAAAATCCAAAAATTGCTTAAATTATTGTAAAAACTAAAAAATATACGCAGATGAGTTAATTGTTGCAACAGATCATACACTTGTTGAAGAAGTTGCAACAAGTTACTAATCTTTCAACAGATGGATCAGTTGTTTAAGCAAGTTGACTAATTGTTGCAATGATTAATCACCTTGTTTCAATTATTGCAACAACTTACTCATATATTCGGCGGAGTATCTCATATGTTGCAACAACTTACTCATATGTTGTAGCAGGTATCTTATATGTTGCAACAACTCCTCCATTATTGCAACATATTCACGATATTGCTAATCTGTTTAAATAAGTTACTAATCTCTTTAGACAAATTGCCTAAATGATTGCAACAGATCATACAATTGTTGAAGAAGTTGCAACAAATTACTAACTGTTTCAACAAGTTACTAATCCGTTCAACAAGTAACTAATCTGTTTAAACAAGTTACTAATCAACATTGTGACGGATCATACGGTTGTGGAAGAAGCTGCAACAAATTACTAATGATTTTAGTAGATATATATATTGATCACTAAATATAGTTGATTTCCATTGTTTATCACTAAATATGGGTGAATCAAGTAGTTCACACCAATTCACTCCATTTAGTGCGTATTGGACTTAGTTGATCATCTATCCTGACCCAAAACACCATCAAATTACTTAAGTATATATATTGATCAATAAATATGGTTGATTTCCATTGTTTATCACTAAATATGGGTGAATCAAGTAGTTCATATCAATTCACTCCCCATGATCACTCCGTTTAATGCGTATTGGACTTAGTTGATTATCTATCGACCCAAAATACCATCAAATTGCTTAAGTATATATATTGATCAATAAATATGGTTGATTTCCATTGTTTATCACTAAATATGGGTGAATCAAGTAGTTCCCATCAATTGCTCTCATGATCACTCCATTTAGTGCGTATTGGACTTAGTTGATCATCTATCGACGAAACACCATCAAATTGCTTAAGTATATATATTGATCAATAAATATGGTTGATTTCCATTGTTTATCACTAAATATGGGTGAATCAAGTAGTTCCCATAAATTCACTCCCATGATCACTCCGTTTAGTGCGTCTTTGGACTTAGTTGATCATCTATCTGCCCAAAACACCATCAAAGTGCTTAAGTATATATATTGATCAATAAATATGGTTGATCTCCATTGTTTTATCACTAAATATGGTTGATTTCCATTATTTATCACTAAATATTGATTCCCTTTATTGATCATTAAATATGGGTGAACCAATATATATATAGTGTAGTATACATTGCGGCCAAGTGTAGTATCATTGGAACAAACCGTAGTAGTCATGGAACAACCGTAGTATCCTTTGTAACAAGCTTAATCACTGTTGCGAATTTGTTATATCTTGTTCTAAGAATACACTTAGAATTTCTAATCCATGAAATTACTATCTAATCCATTAAGGATGTTAGTATATATATATATATATATACTCATCACTAAATATCGTTGATTTCATTTGTTTAACACTAGATATGGGTGAATCAAGTAGTTCACATCAATTCACTCTAATAATCACTCGTTTTAGTGCATATTGACTTAGTAGATCATCTTTCCTGACTCAAAATACTATCAAATTGATTAAGTATTATATATTGATTACTAAATATCGTTGATTTCATTTGTTTATCACTAAATATGAGTGAATCAAGTAGTTCTCATCAATTCACTATAATAATCACTCGATTTAGTGCATATTGACTTAGTAGATCATCTTTCACGACTCAAAATACTATCAAATTGATTAAGTATTATATATTGATCACTAAATATCGTTGATTTCATTTGCTTATCACTAAATATGGGTGAATCAAGTAGTTCACATCAATTCACTCAAATGATCATTGGATTTAGTGCATATTCCTGACTCAAATTACCATCAAATTGATTAAGTATTATATATTGATCACTACTTATCATTGATTTTCTTTGTTTATCACTAAATGTCATTGATTCCCTTTGTTGATCACTAAATATGGGTGAATCAAGTAGTATCCGTTGCAACAAGCTTGTAATATACGTTGCAACAAGTGTAGTATCTGTTGCAAACAAGCTTGTAGTATCATTGCGACAAAGACATAGTTGTTGAACAAGTCCTTACTCTTGTTGGATAAAACACAACAAGTTACCAACTTTCTTGCAATAAGTCACTCCACTTGGAAAAACCTCAACATGTAACTTAGTTCTGCAACAAGGCATGTCGGTTGTTGCACCTTGATTGCTATTCTTTGGAAATCTTTTAGTAGTTGGATAAAACACAAGTTACTAGTTGTTGCAACAAGTCACATTACTTGTTGGATAAAACCAACAAGTTCTGTTGTTGCCGTATTCATTACTTGTTGAAAAGCATTCGACAATTTATTAACAACACACATTTGTGATTTGAACACGATCAACATATCATATAAACCAAGTTCACAAGCATCAAGAACAGAAATTGACATTCTAAAAAAGAATAATATTAAAATGTCATAAAGTTCCAACATATAACTGTTATTACAACACAGTGCAATTAACAACTATGGAGCATTTCGTCTTGGACAACAACTACAAATCTGCTAGATATTATCTACAAACAGAACCAAATAACTGAAGCTATATCCAACATTTGTAGTTGTTGTAGCAGTTATCTACTTGTTGCCACAAGTGTAGAACTTGTTGCAACAACTATAAATCGTTGGATATCTTCTATAAACATAACCGGATAAATACCCGGGACAAGAACGAGAAAAAATATCTATTGGATATCTTTTCCTAAACCCTGAACCATACCAGGACAACAACAGAAAAACCATCTATTTCACTACAAACACACTACAACAACCTGAATTTTATCCAAACTTTTCCTAAATCCAAAAAAAAAAAAAACTTATTTTCAATATTCGTTTTGAGTGGGGGAGGGGGGTGGTGCAAAAAAAAAAAAAAACTTTTCAAAACTTTTTTTAAAAAAGCAATTTGGGGGGGGGGGGGGGTAGTGAGGGGTGGTAGGAGGAGGGGAGCTGGTGAAAAAATAAAAATAAATATCAAATTTTTTAAATAGTTTTGGGGGGTGGGGGGGGGGGGGGGGGGGGATGGGAAGAGGAGTGGAGACTGGTAAGAAAAAATTAAAACTTTTTAAAAAAATTTTTTTGGGGGGTGGTGGGGGTGGGGGGAGAGTTGCGAGGAGGAGGAGGGGGGGTGAAAAAATAAATAAAGAAAATAAAAAAAAATTTAATTTTTTTTGGAGGGGGTGGGGGTGGGGGATGGGGGTGGGAGTGGGGGAAGGGTCGCGAGGAGGAGGAGGAGGGGGGTGAAAAAATAAATAAAGAAAATTAAAAAAAAATTAATTTTTTTTTGGGGGTGGGGGCGGGGTGGGGGGTTAGGCGGTTGGGAGGAGGAGGGGTGAAACAAAAATAAAGAAAATAAAAAAAAAAATTGTTGGGGGTGGGGTAGGCGGGGGGGAAGGGAGAGGGGTGGGGGGAGGGTTGCGAGGGAGGAGGAGGAGGGGGGGGGGTGAAAAAAATAAATAAAGAAAATTAAAAAAAAAGGGGCGGGGTGGGGGGTTAGGGGGTTGGGAGGAGGAGGGGGGTGAAAAAAAAATAAAGAAAATAAAAAAAAAATTTGGCTGGGGTGGGGTGGGGGCGGGGGGCAGGGGAGGGTGGTGGGGGCATGGGGTCGGGGGCGGGGTCTGGGCGAGGGTGGGTCAAAGTGTTAAAAATAAAACTTGAGTGCAAAGTGTTAAAAATAAAGTTGAGGGTTAAAGTGTCAAAATAGAAACTTTTGGGCAACTTCAAAACCCCTTAATCACTAATAGAAAATTATCACCTCTACCTAATAATTAAAACTTGAGTCACCTATACTAAAATAAAAAACTAAAGAGTGACTAATAATTAAATGCCCCAAGTTCACTTCCCAATTGGGGAAATGTTTCTTTTTCTTCATTTATTCGTTTGCCTTTCTTTTATACTAGTGTAAAGATAAAAATGTTTCAACTAGTTCATTTTCCCTCAAAATTTATCTGTTGAAGCTTTGTTTAAATGCATCTTATGGCATTTTAAAACATGAGTTTAGTGGATTGACTCATTTATGTATTAATTCTTATTGGAGTTCGCTGGGATGTCTTCTTATATTGTTGCTAATCCTTAATTTCCTTCATTTTATGCATGACCCTCTCGTACGAGTCTAGTGGACTCTTCTTCTTCCCGCATTCAGTGTTAGGCTGGAAGCCCAACATAATATCTTCATCGAGTCAGCCCATTCGCTAGAGCCAGCAACCCATTAGCGTCAACAACCGCAACGAAAATAGGCTAAGCCCAATTAGCTAAACTTTTTCTCTCATGCTTTATTTCATTTTGTTGTGTATTTGCGTTGTATTAATTGACTAACAGTTTGCCTTTGTTTTACTTTTTTTTTTAGCCAGATGAAACCCCAATAGAGTGAATGATTACGAGTCGTTTATGTTTTTGTTAATGAATGACTCAACTCTTATAAGCATCAAAGGTTGATTTTCTTCAAAAATGTACAACACCATTTTTGGCGAAATTGATCTTAGAAGTCTTTGAAGAGGGCTAATACAAATGACTTTCAAGTAATGGGTTGAAATTTTGGCCAAATGACAGTTTTTCCAGAAATGATTAAATGAGCTCCAAATCAAAGTGCACTTTGTCTCGTCAATCAAATATTTTGTTAAAGGGACCCAGATCCGTTACATGTTTGGCTAAGGCCCAAACACTCATAGATAAAATAACTTAGAGATTTTTATATCTTTTGAGTTAAAAATAAATGAGTTCATTAGCGGATTAAGAAATTGAGTTATAATTATAATTCAAAGTCTTAATTAACCGTACACATTTTGAAGAGATTCATTCCTTCACGATTAGCCAAGTTATAGAATTAATTCATTAATTGAATTAAGGACATAATTAAGTGTAAAAATGATTTTTAAAGTAAAATGCCTCTAAAGTTTGTTTTTTCCAAATAAAATATACTTTCTTTCTTTTTTCTAATTAATTAGCGATGAATATGCTTCTTCCAAACTTTATACATATGACTATTTAAACACATTTTTACAGACCAGTTATACAATTTTTAGCTATAAAATATTAGATCCATAGGTAAACCGCATTGGGCGGATCCTTAATACCGGGGTGCCTAACACCTCATCGCCGGGGTGCCTAACACCTCATCGGGAAATCACCATAACCCTTATCGATTTCTCTGGATTTTGTTTTAAAGGTTTTCAAATAAAATTAACCTTTAAAATTGGTTTCCTAATTCCCATTCAATAAATTAGGTGGCGACTCTGTTTGTTCACGACAAAGAGCCAAAGTTATGAGAACCTTTTATGCGCGAGCGTAAAAGCGGACCGTAACAGTGCCAATCACGCTTACCAAAGTTGGGGCGTGACAAAGTGGTATCAGAGCAGGTCTGTCCTAGGGTTGTCTGCAAGCTGTGTCTAGCAGAGTCTTGTTTATGATGTGCAGTGCACCACACTTATAAACAAGAGGCTGCAGGGCATCTAGGAACTATTGACCCTTCTTTCTAATCTTAGATCGTGCCGTAGAGCTAAATTATACGATGTTAACCCTAAATGTTTTAATTGTGGACAAGTAGTTGATTATGCCGCTATGAGGTAATTGATGAGAATTAAAGTTGGTACTCCAAAATGTATTTTTCCTGCCTTATTGATATTGATAGACTTTGATATAAGAATTGGAGCGAGATGTTACAGGTATTTGTGATCCCCCTGTGAGGCGTTGGATGTGTTTTCTGGCCTGTGTGCAGGAATGAGGTAGTAAAAAGTATAGAAGAAGCCCTGCTGAAATTTTTACAAATTGAATTGTTTGAATGTCTACGCTATAGAGAAAGAATGAAGGGAAAATGTGACAAAGTTTGATTTCTTGAAATGGTAACATCGTAAGCTCGCAAGCTTCAACATTCGAGGACGAATGTTTTTAAGGGGGGGAAGGATGTTACACCCCGTACTTGCGGAGAAGCACTTATCAAATTTGATCGTAAGTATGTTGAACTATGGCTAAGTAAAACAACTTTGGAATATGAGGGACGAAGCATTATTAAGTATATTTGATGAGTAAAGGATTCATATGAGGAATTCCGGAAGGTCCTATAAGGAATTGAGCGGAAGGAGTTGAGTTAGTATGACTTTGGAAAAAGATGAGCGTTACTTTGAACAACAAAGTATGAGCCAACTTGGGAAAATAATATCTTTTAGTATATGACGAGTTTTGAAGTAAAACAAAAGCCTAAATTGAAGTTCATGAAATCTAGTTTCTAACGCAACAAATCGCTCGTCGATACGACGTCGGAGTAGAGAATTATGGACGTTACAAGTCAGGCTGGCAGAGCAGAAACGCACAGCTACAGTGCGCGACACACGCAACTACAAGGCGCGACACGCGCGCTACAGTGCGCGGAAAGTTCTAGGTCGGTGCAAACCGACCTTAGAACATTATATAAAGGGGATTTACCCCTTATTTTCATTCAAACACCTCGCCAATCCTTCCCTAACCCCTAGAACATTCTCCTAACTTCCTCCATAAAATTTTTAGCCTAAATTAAGTGAAACCCCGGGATTTAGCCTCGGGAAGCGTATAAGATCTTGTAGTTCTTGTTCTAAATAACGAATCTCGATGAATCAAAGGAGGCCGCCGAAGATAAATAAGATTTCAAGCTCTACCAATCTTGATTGAGGTAAGGATATTCTTTGCTATGGATATTATGAATTGTATCATGGAAATTTAGTTGTTAAAGCTTCGTATAGTCTAGTGATTGGTTGAGAAATTGGGGAGACATCGTGTGGGATGTTTTATTGAGCATATTGATGTTGATGATGATGTTGTGATATTGGTGTTGCTATTGTTGTTGTTTTGTTAGTATTGTGATTTCGGGCTAGGGATATAAACAGGGGAGATGCTGCCCGAATTTCGGCAGATTCTAAAAAGGGTTTAATTTGAAGGCCTAAGATAAGCATACGATGACAAGCCTAACAATAGTATGACTTTTCTTAAATGTAGATTTACAAGCTCAGAAGGATAAACATTGAGTAGTTAAGGAGACGACAAGGTATGTTAAGGTTATCCCTTCCTTTCTTAAGGCATGATCCTATTGTTACGAACTTTTACAAATGATGTCCATAATGATTCCTCTCATAGAAATGCTATAAGCTTACATTCTTGATGTCCTTAAGATGTTTTTGATGTTGGTCTCACCTTATGATTATTGTTCCTTCAAGGTGAGAAATGCCAAAGATGTTAGCTCCATAACGGAAATCGGAGGTTTACCGACCTTACGTCACTCCGATGAATTCAAAAATGTGTTCTTAAGGTATGCTTTGTAGGACATGAACAGTAAGCTAGTATAAGATCCCTAATGAGGTATTTAATGCTCGAAGAGAGGTTTATGATATATCTCAGGATTTGTTTGAGGTTTAGTTAATCGGGAAGAAGTCCTAATGGCTCAGAAATATGCTTATTAGTCTTATGTGATCATGTAGGAATTAACAGATAAGTGATGACCATGAGAAGCACTTAGAAGTTAATAGGTAAAAAATGAGTACTAGAAGTAGATAACGGGTACCTATAGGGGAAATTTGGATCGGGCTGCACGTTCCACAGTACATGCATTCATATTTACCACTAGTTTGCAGCCAGTTGGGTAGTTAATATCACCGTGCTATGGCCGGTTGGGTAGATATGTATTTACCACCATGCTACGGCCGGTTAGGCAGTTACCACCGTGCTACGACCGGTTGGGCAGATATGTATTTACCACCATGCTACGGCTGGTTGGGCAGTTACCATCGTGCTATGGCCGGTTGGGCCGATATGTATTTACCACCATGCTACGGCTGGTTGGGCTGTTACCACCGTGCTACAGTCAGTTTGGCAGATATGTGTTTACCACCATGCTACGGCTGGTTGGGCAGTTACCATCATGCTATGGCCGGTCGGGCAGTTACCACTGATTAGTTAGGCAGTTAGTACCAGGACGATAAGTAAGTTAGAGACACAGTATTGTACATAGATGTAGTTAAATATATGAGAGTATAGAGAGATATGCATACTAGATTCTCATTGGTAAGTCAGAAGTGCCAAGTTGATTCTTATCCTTCTTCTTGCAGTATATGTTTATTATGTTACATTTCCGCCTTACATACTCGGTACACTATTCGTACTGACGTCCTTTTTCTTATGGACACTGCTTTCATGCCCGCAGGTATAGACATACGAGATGAGGACCTTCCACAATAGGCTGCCTCTAGCTACTAGTTTTGATTGGTGGGCTCCACTTCTTCCTGAGGCATTGCCGAGTCTGGGTTCGTATATGTATTTTTGTGTTACGGGTATGTCGGGGGCCTTGTCCCGAGTTGTATACTTCAGCCATGTTCATAGAGGCTTTGCAGATAGTTTCTTGTATACAGCTTAGTTATGCCTTGTCAGTGGTTATGTTGACATCGCGGGCCCATTGTACATATACATATGCATGAGACTATATTCATAGTTAGCCTTCTTGGCCTTACTTTGCTATTCGAGACATAGAAGATGCAAGTTACAGCTTGGTTCACTCGTCCCCAGTAAGGTGGCAGGTGCCAATCACGCCTTAACAAGGTTGGGGCGTGACACTACCAGTGGTGGGTTCGTCTATCGATCGTTGGAAAAACCCGATGAAAACAAGAAAGACAACTCTGGGAAGAACGGTCGGGGTTTGAAGCCCAAGAACAACCAGGCCGGGCTTCCTCTGAAGGGGACTAAGTACCCCAAACTCGCGGATTATATCTTCACCATTAGCGAATCCCAAATGGTGGATGTGCTCAAAACCCATCCATTGCACTATCATCACGCCCTCCTAGGCCTTTGTGATCTGACCTTAGCACGAGAGATCAGACGGTTTGGTGCGAGTTCCATGGAACCCCCGAGCACAAAACCACCTATTGTAGACACCTTCGGGAGGAGGTAGCTAACATCTTCACCAGGGGCATCTCCGGGAGTACCTGAATGAAAGAAGGAGGAATAACTACGGCAGAGCCAATCCCACCGAAGAGAAGGATGCGGCCAATGCTTCCTCACACGTCATCAATATGATTTTCGGCGGATCTATGATCGCTGGAACCAGTTTCACTGCATCAAGAAAAATGAAGATTTCGGTAACACGAGAAAAGAGAACTCGGGAACTTCCAGATGAGGACGTGATTACTTTCTCCGATGAAGACGTGGCAGGAGTCATCGTATCGTAAAATGACGCTTTGGTCATCACTGTACTCGTTGGTAAATGTCAAGTCAAACAGGTCATGATAGATCCGGAGAGTTCTGCTAATATCTTCTGCTGGAAGGTGGTGGAAGAAATGGGACTTCTTGAGAAAATGATACCGGCTGCAAGGATGCTTTTCGAGTTCTATATGTCCAGTGAGACCACCAAGAGAGAGATTGGTCTGCCCGTAGAAGTCGGCGGAGTCACAAAATTGATGAAGTTCTATGTGACTTGCGGCAACATACAGTACAACGCTATTTTTGGGAGGCCCTGACTCCACGATATGAAAGCTGTCCCCTGAACGCTTCATCTGTTGCTCAAATTTCCTACCCCGGATGGGATCAGGTAGATTGGGGGGAATAACCGGCTGCAGGGGAAATGTTCGCCATAGAAGAGCCCGTAGCAGTGGAAAGTCCAAACAAACCCGTCCTATAGCAATTACAGGATCCAGGTCCCGCATTGGATGCAGATAAACAGGCACCGACTGAGAGCAAGAATGATGTTAGGCCTGAGAAGGTTGAAGTTCACTTCCATGAGGTCCCAAGGTATTTCCAGCCACCAGACGATTCGGATGCTACTAAATCCACAGCTGAAGGGCTTGAGCAGATTGCATTACATCAGGATCTTCCGGAACGAAAGGTATATCTGGGCACCGAGTTAACCCCGTAGCTCAGGGAAACAATACTTACTTATTTAAGGGATTGCAATGACTGCTTTGTTTGGTCCCATAAGGATATGATAGGTATTCCCTCGGACATGGAAACCCAGAAGCTCGGGCAGGACCTCATCTTCCCAACGATGCTCTAGAAAAAGCATCCCATAGTTGAAGTCCGAAAACATTTGTCAAAGAAGAGGTAGCTCGTTTGTTAAATATCGGATCTATACGAGAAGTTAAATATCCGAATTGGCTCGCAAACGTAGTTGTGGTGCCGAAAAAGGGTAATAAATTTATGATGTGCATAGACTTTATAGATCTTAATAAAGTGTGTCCAAAGGATTCATTTCCGCTGCCAAGTATCGATTAGATGATCGATACTACGGCCAGACATGAGGTAATGAGCTTTCTCGATGCCTACTCCGAGTATAAACAGATAAGGATGTACCCGAAGGATCAAGAGAAAACTTCCTTGATAACTTCCTTCATAACTAATTTCGGTACATATTGTTATAACGTAATGCCTTTCGGGTTAAAGAATGCTAGAGCCACTTATTAGAGGCTTGTAAATAAAATGTTTGAACAACAAATAAGTAAAACCATGGAAGTTTATATAGATGATATGTTAGTTAAAAGTCTCCATATCGGGGACCATATTAGTCATTTGCAGGAAACATTTGCTATCTTGAGAAAATACAACATGAAGCTGAACCCTGAGAAGTCTACGTTCGGAGTTGGGTCCGAAAAATTCTTGGGTTTTCTAGTTTCTCCAAGGGAAATTGAGATAAACCCGGAGAAGATAAAGGGTATCGAAGATATTCCAGACACATTGGAGGATGTAAAGGCGGTGCAACGACTAACTAGCCGAATAGCCGCCCTTACCAGGTTCATATCAAGATCTTAGGAGAAGTGCCACAAATTCTTCTCTTTGCTAAAAAATAAGAATGATTTCAAGAGGACACCGGAGTGTCAACAGGTGCTTCGGGATATTAAAGAATATTTGTCCTCCCCTCTGCTCATGTCCAAGCCAAAAGATGGAGAGCTTTTATTGGTCTATCTGGCCGTCTCAGAGGTAACAGTAAGTCTTTGTTCTCATACGAGATGATCAAGGTACGCAATTTCCTATTTATTACGTGAGTCGAGTCATATCTGGGGCTGAAACTTGGTACCCCCTCTTGGAAAGGCTGGCCTTTGCCTTGGTAATGGCGTCGCAAAAGCTCCGACCTTATTTTCAATGTCACCCGATTGTCGTGGTAACCACCTTCCTTTTAAGGAACGTGCTCCATAAGCCCGAAATTTTGGGGGGCGATTGGCAAAGTGGGCGATTGAATTAAGCGAGTTCGATATTGAATATAGGCCTCGTCTTTGCGATTAAGTCCCAAGTCCTAGAGGATTTTGTGGCGGATTTCAATTCGGGTATGGCCCCTCAAGCTTAGAAGGAATCTTCTTTAGTTCAGGGGGCTACATCTGGAGTTTGGACACTTTACACGAATGGGGCTTCCAACGTGAAAGGCACGAGGCTAGGTGGGGTACTCCATACCCCAACAGGAGATGTTTTGAGGCAAGCAATTAATAGTGTGCCTCTAACTAATAATGAAGCGGAGTATGAAGCTTTGATTGCAGGTCTCAGGCTAGCCCAATGACTCAATGTGGAAGTCATTGAGGCAAAATGTGACTCTCTATTGGTGGTAAATCAAGTTCACGAAGCGTTCGAAGCCAAAGAGGAGCGTATCTTTGAAGTACCTGGGGATGGTTTTAAGTTTGATTGCTCGGTTTCAAGAATGGACGGTGGTGCACGTCCCCAGAGAAGAAAATGTAGAAGCTGATGCTGGCCAACTTAGGCTTGTCCATGGAATCAACAGGCCTAAACTCAGAATCCGTGGTCCAACTACTGCACTCAGCGTTGGATCAATCAAGGTATGATGAGGTCAATTCCACAGGCGTTGTTTGGGACTGGCGGAATGAATTCCTAGATTGCCTCAATCACGGGAAGTCACCAGAGGATTCAAAGGCTTTTCGGGCCTTGCGTACCAAGGCAGCTCAGGATTGTGTTGTTGATGGCCTACTTCACCGTAGGTGCTTTTTCGGCCCGATAGAAAGGTGCATAGGCCTTGAGGAGTTGGATTACGTCATGCGGGAGGTTCACGAAGGAATTTGTGGTAATCATTCCAGTGCGGAGTCACTCACCAAGAAGTTGCTCCGGGATGGGTTTTACTAGCCTCGAATGGAGGAGGATGCTAAGGCGTTCGTCCGGAAGTGTGATAAATGTCAACAGTATGCACAAATGTTACATCAACCAGGTGAAAAGCTGCATCCGGTTACATCACCATGGCCATTTATGAAATGAGGGATGGATATAGTAGGGTCGTTGCCAGCGGGACCTGGTCAGGTATGGTTCGTATTAATGGTAATCGATTATTTCTCTAAATGGGTCGAGGCAACAGCATGTAAAAAGGTCCGAAATAAGGAAGTAATCAACTTCATTTGGAATCAACTAATTTGCCGGTTCGGGATCCCGAAAGAGATCACTTATGACAACGGCCCGCAGTTTGTTAGAGCCAAGATCACGAATTTCCTTTTAGAATTGAACATCAAGAGAATCATTTCTTCTCCCTATCATCTTAGTGGTAATGGCCAGGCGGAATCAACGAGCAAAAAGGTTATCCAAAATTTGAAGAAGAAGCTGGAAGATGCCAAAGAGGAGTAGTCGTCGAAATTACCGGAGGTACTATGGGCTTACAGAACTACAACAAAATCCAGTACCGGTGAAACTCCTTTCTCCCTTATATAAGGGGAAGAGGCGTTGATCCCCGTAGAAGTCGGAGCTCCCAGTCCAAGGTACATCTGGGCGCAATAACAATCCATCGCCGAAGCGATGTTGGTGCAGTTAGACTTGTTGGAGGAACATAAAGACCTCGCATACGTCCGGCTGGTTGCACAGAAACAACGGATAGAGCGCTACTACAATCGTTGCACCAACCTCCGACATTTCAAAATCAGGGACTTGGTCTTTGCGCAAGGTACTCGAGACGCAAATACGGGAAAGCTAGGCCCAAACCGGTACAAGGAGATCGGCATTGCCGGAAAAGGGTCATACAAACTAGAGGACGGAGACGGTAATCAGATCCCTAGTAATTGAAATGTTAGTTTCCTCAAAAGATATTATTCTTAGCTGGAAAATTGTGGCCAGTGGCACTGCAATCTTTTTCCCTTCGACAGGTTTTTGTCCTAATTGGGTTTTTCCGGCAAGGTTTTTAATGAGCCAGCACTGCTTGGCCGTTACCAGGTTTTTCTGAAGGCATTATACAATGTTTGAAACCTCATTCTTTACTTCCAAACAACAGGGGGGGGGGGGCGGGAGGGCGCTAAACATATAGATATACTGAAGATTGAAGAGAAAGAAACTATGGCTACGACTCAGAAATTTAAACATCATCACCGGGGACTGCCCGGTCGAAATAATCGCATGTATGTAACTACACTGACCACACTAGGTGGCAGCCGAAGTTCTATAACTCAAGTTAAAGTTAAGGAAATAAATATAATTTTCCTGTTATGAAATATTTTTGCCATGTTAAGTGAATATCTTTGCCATATTAAGCAAAATACATTAAACAGATGCGATTAACGCCATACCGAAAAAGTTTGTGCCAAAGCGAATAGGAGACGTCCTTTTCTAAGCACCGAGAAATAAGGGCCCTCTCTTATAACGATAAAAACTTCTTGCCAAGAAGGTGATGTTCGAAAATCATAATATCTAGTCCGGAAATCAGTACAAAGTATGATGCGGATGAAGATCTCTTCGTTAAGACAATTGGAATGTCAAACTCCAAGCCCTTCAGGGGACTGAGATTGGAGAATTGGGCGGTTTGCGCCCGAAAGGTCAGGGGCTAAAGAAGCAGATGAACCCGGCCTTCGGGGATTTAGGAACTGCAACTTTACACTTCTTGTTCTTTAAATGGCTAAAGAAAATGCGGGAAGTAAAGCAGAAATTAAAGTCTTCAAAACATTGGAGCATCTATTATAAATATGTTCGGGCTCGTAGGACCCGAAGGCAAAAGATATTTACAAAGCCTGCGAAATGAACTAGCATGTTTGATTCCATGGTCCATGAAGGCTTTCTTAAACAAAAAGTTCAAAAAAACTATAGGGGCTAAAGTTTTATGGGGCTGAAGTTGGAAGCTAAGGAGACCAAGAATCATTCAGAGACGTAGCAAAAGGATCGGGATTCACCTCCGAGAGGAGAGCTTGGCCTGCAGCCGACACATTTTCTTCGATGCCCTCTACATCCACGGAGGCATCGTCTCTATCTCCATCGTCTTGGTTCCCTTCTTTTGGGGACTCCCCCAACCGTTGTTCCAACAGGCGAGTTTTCTCAATCTCAGCTCCAATGTTACCAATCTGCCCATCTGTTACAGCTTCGAGGGTTTCCCTTCTCATTTGATAAGTACTCCAGATAAGGGCAAGGTTGCGGCTATCAACAACAGACTGAAATTTGGCCTCGTCCATGTCAGCAGCTAGGGTCAGGTCGGCGTTTTCGCTCTGGAATGCCATTATGAATGCCGAAAGTTTTAGAATGCCATCTAGGTTTTCAAGGTTCTGGGCCTGGACCACAACTAGTTGTTCCTTCAGTTTTTCGTTCTAACTGCGAACAACGACAAGCTCGGTGTTGTTGGCCTCAGTAACCCCCTCCAGGGAGTGCACATCCACTTCCAATACGGATACCCGAGCCGTCATCTCAACAACAGTCTCATTGGCCAAGTTCCACCTCTTTTTCTAGTTATCGGCCTTATTTTGCAGAATGGTGGGTTGCTCATGGAAGGCTTTTTTACCCGTGCAATCTGTCTGAGCTAGGCCTCTAACTCTGTTACCCGAGCTAACTTCACCTCAGCAACAAGCATTTTCTCCACATCTGAGTCCCTTTCCTGGGCAAGGGCAGCCTTCTCCCCGATCATCTGTTGCAATCCCTCATTACAGAGGAAGCCAGCCTGTATTATTTTGCAAGCTATGGGTTATGTTCTTAGAGAGCAAAGATTATTGAATTTTTTTTTTTATTATTGAATTGTTATTACCAGGGCAGCGACGTGATTGCCTAAATTTATCAGGAATTCAGACGAGACCTCTAGTGTCTTTATTCGATCTTTCTCTGAGGCCACATATTTCATATAATTGGCACTGCCTACAGGCTGAGACAGGAGGTGACACTCGGCTGAAACCTGGAAGGTAAACTGCCTGAATTCATTTGGCTCATTGGCTGGGGAAGGGTACTCGTTTGCCAGGCCCTCCCGAGGGGATAAAGGATAGTGCTCCCGAGGTGAAGGACTTCCGGCTTTAGGGCCACCAGTAGCAGAAGCGTGAGTCATGGGGATATGAAGGGCTGGTGCGGCAGAAGAGGTTGAGGCTAGAATATGTAGGTCGGCAGCCCCGGATCCAACTTGGAAAGGTAGATTGTGTCGCCGAAGCTCCATACTCGGTGATCGCCATTTTCTCCCACAAAGCGAGCTCGCTTCCGGCAGTAGCACTCGGGATGCTGATCCCACCAACACTCCTCGAGAGCAACTCATCTTCATCTGGACCGTCCAGGTCCATGATCAATGTAATACCAACATTTTCGATAGGTTGTTGAGAGATTGAAGGAAAGATTGGTTTAGCTCCTTTCGGGCCTTTGTTTAGTTTTCTTTTGGTCTATTTAACCCCAGACCGGGGACTTGTGGAAGTTTTCTTCTGAGCACGCTTGCGCTCATGGATTTGATCAATTATTTGGAGTGCCGTAGACGCGTCACCCGGGACTTCAATGAGTAGTGCTGGCAGAGTTGACTTGGGAAAATCTGAGATAGCGGAATAAACATGAGGTTATTGGAATTCGGACGATATCGAAGGATGCGAAGGGAGTAAAAAGAACCTTACCATGGGAGCTCGAAATCGACTTTCGGTCTTTTGAAAGAATCTTCCACGTGCGGGTGTCGCGAATTGAAACATCCAGTATGCTCTGGATCTAGTCTTTAAGGTCTTCAATCTCCGGGGGTTCCCAGGCCGTAGCTGGTAAAATAAAGTAAATAAGGGTGTCCTATCAGAATCAAGACGACGTATTTTGAGAAAGGGGGTGTAAACTTACTAGTTTCATTCCACGTCTCTGGGGTGGACCGGCTACTCTGTGGGAGCAGGTCAGCAGTAGTGATGATTATGAAGCGCTCTGGCCACCCTCTGTCATCATCATCGTCAAGGTCAGTCTACAATGATTTGCTTCCCCTCCTTGTGAGCTTTATTATGCCCCCGGAAGATCCTCAAAAAATAAACTCTGATCAGGTGGGCCAGTGAAAATCCCACATGGGCTAGGTCTGTAAAGTACTGGATGCTTGCTACCGCCCTCTAGAGCGAAGGGCCTATCTGTGCTATGTACACCTTGTAGCGGCGGCACATCTCTAAGATCACTTCATCAACCCCAGTTTCGATTTTCATTAAGAAAGGGTACGTATAGACAAAGGAGTATCCCGACCGGCGGGAGGTAACGCCTTCCCTCAGACCAGGGAAAAGGATCTTGGCATCCTTCCACCGGTAGTTCCCCTTGACCGTGGGGAGGATATCGACGGTTATCCTGGTACGATAGTCACCAACATGGGACCATTTCTAATTTTTTGGTATAATGGATTTGGCCGGAGGGTTCTGCTTTTCACCGCCTTGAATGCGACCTTCCATGGCGGAAGGCGGTGGGGTGGCGACGGCGACTGAAGGATGGGTGTTTCTGGGCCAGTTGGAAGAAGACATGATGGTTGTTTTTAGAATTGCGAGATGTAAAGCTGAAGGAGTACTTTCTCTTTTGCTTTTTTCAGTGACCGGAGTTAGGTTTTCAGGTAATTTGCTTCTTGAGAAAGTAGAGGTGTGTTCGAGAATAATGAAAGTGAAAGAAGTGAAGTCGTGGATGAGTTTATTTATAAGCAAGGGGATACCTAGGGTTATCATGAAATGCATAGGGTCATAATTCACCTCGGGACCCCGTGGAGGAGAATGCGGATAATACCCATCCAGGGATGGGCACGCATTCTGCAGAAGAATGCTAGGCAGCGTGTCTTATCAATTAATTAAAACGTGTCGAACACGTTTGTTCAAAATATCTTCCACTTTCGGGGAAAATCTCTTTCAATCCCGAGCAGTGGGGAGACTATCTGTATTAGGCTAAATGCGGATAATACAACTGTACCAATGTGGTTAGGACACATGGCACAGAGGAAAAATCATAAGGTGAGTCAGCACTGTTACCACCGATAATAGAACCATTGTGACGGTTCGCATTTTCGCGGGCATGGTTAGCGTTTGGAAAAGCTACTTTGAAATCGTTGGTCTTTCAGACTTTGTTTTAAAAGAGTCGCCACCTAATTTTTAGGAAATTAGGAAAACCAGTTTGAAAGGTTTATTCATACACCGTGAAAAAACCTTCTTAATCCGCGGTTCTAGGTAAGGGTTCTGGTGATCCCCTAGGGAAGGTGTTAGGTACCCTAATATTAAGGATCCGTACTATACGGTTGACCTTCGAATTCCAATGTGTGAGTATTTGCATAAACTGTTTTTTTAGTGTTTATTTCCCACAAAAAATTGTCATGTTGAAAATCATTTTTTGAAAAGAATTGAACATATTCCCCTTATATATAGGGTATTTAGGTTCGGATTTATGATATCCGGGTATAATTAGTTCCTTTTGTATATAAGGATAGTAGTTTTTCTATAGGAAAAGATAGAAAGTTGATTTATTTTTATGATTTGGGTGAACAAGTTTTATCCACGCTTTACTCACACGTGGACCGGGTTAATCCGTTTAATCCATTTTCAGAATATCCTTACCGAAGTTTTTATAATTAGGTGGAAATTGGACTGTTTTGATTTTTTAAGAAAAGAGCTCTTTATATTTTGCGCAGTTGGTTTTTTAGGAAAGAATGAATTGTACTTATGGTCTAAAATCTTGTATATGCTCCCTTAAAAAATGTGCTTGTTGCATATATTTATTCTTTATTACAAAGTCCTGATTTTATTTTAAAAGAGAAGATCTTTATTTTAAAATCAATTCTGTTTTAGGAAAATGCTTTTCTTTATTAGTTGAAATCATGGGCATTAGCCCAAAAAACATTGACCGTGATTTTATTATTTAGAGAAGGCCAAGTGGATTTTAACCCAAAGAAGCAATTTTATTAGGGTTTTCATTTTAAAAAATAAGCTGCGTGGGCTCTGGCCCAAATATGCCTTATATCTAAGCATTTAAACTATAGGCCTTAGCCACGTTTATTTGACCACAGATTTATGTAAAAAAATAAACGGATTTTTAGCCCAAAAAGAGACCTAAATCATTTGTTTTCAGAATACCAAACCGAATGG